>NW_025537302.1:20000-37416 GCF_020615455.1 Coregonus clupeaformis
ACTAGGGTGGCTGGAGTCTTTGACAATTTTGAGGGCCTTCCTCTGACACCGCCTGGTATAGAGGTCCTGGATGGCAGGAAGCTTTGCCCCAGTGATGTACTGGGCCGTACGCACTACCCTCTGTAGTGCCTTGCGGTCGGGGAGGCCAAGCAGTTGCCATACCAGGCGGTGATGCAACCAGTCAGGATGCTCTCGATGGTGCAGCTGTATAATTTTTTGAGGATCTGAGGACCCATGCCAAATCTTTTTAGTCTCCTGAGGGGGAATAGGCTTTGTCGTGCCCTCTTCACGACTGTCTTGGTGTGTTTGGACCATGATAGTTCGTTGGTGATGTGGACACCAAGGAACTTGAAGCTCTCAACCTGTTCCACTACAGCCCCGTCGATGAGAATGGGGGCGTGCTCAGTCCTCTTTTTTTCCTGTAGTCCACAATCATCTCCTTTGTCTTGGTCACGTTGAGGGAGAGGTTGTTGTCCTGGCACCACACGGCCAGATCTCTGACCTCCTCCCTATAGGCTGTCTCATCGTTGTCGGTGATCAGGCCTACCACTGTTGTGTCGTCGGCAAACTTAATGATGGTGTTGAGTCGTGCCTGGCCATGCAGTCATGGGTGAACAGAGAGTACAGGAGGGGGACTGAGCACGCACCCCTGAGGGGCCCCGTGTTGAGGATCAGTGTGGCAGATGTGTTGTTACCTACCCTTACCACCTGGGGGCGGCCCGTCAGGAAGTCCAGGATCCAGTTGCAGAGGGAGGTGTTTAGTCCCAGGATCCTTAGCTTAGTGATGAGCTTAGAGGGCACTATGGTGTTGAATGCTGAGCTGTAGTCAATGAATAGCATTCTCACGTAGGTGTTCCTCTTGTCCAGGTGGGAAAGGGCAGTGTGGAGTGCAATAGAGATTGCATCATCTGTGGATCTGTTGGGGCGGTATGCAAATTGGAGTGGGTCTAGGGTTTCTGGGATAATGCTGTTGATGTGAGCCATGACCAGCCTTTCAAAGCACTTCATGGCTACAGACGTCAGTGCTACGGGTCGGTAGTCATTTAGGCAGGTTATCTTAGAGTCCTTGGGCACGGGGACTATGGTGGTCTGCTTGAAACATGTTGGTATTACAGACTCAGTCAGGGACATGTTGAAAATGTCAGTGAAGACACTTGCCAGTTGGTCAGCACATGCTCGGAGTACACGTCCTGGTAATCCGTCTGGCCCTGCGGCCTTGTGAATGTTGACCTGCTTAAAAGTCTTACTCACATCGGCTACGGAGCGTGATCACATAGTCATCCGGAACAGCTGGTGCTCTCATACATGCTTCAGTGTTGCTTGCCTCGGGCGAGCATAGAAGTGGTTTAGCTCGTCTGGTAGGCTTGTGTCACTGGGCAGCTCGCGGCTGTGCTTCCCCTTTGTAGTCTGTAATAGTTTTCAAGCCCTGCCACATCCGACGAGCGTCAGAGCCAGTGTGATACGATTCAATCTTAGTCCTGTATTGACTCTTTGCCTGTTTGATGGTTCGTTGGAGGTCATAGCGGGATTTCTTATAAGCGTCCGGGTTAGAGTCCCGTTCCTTGAAAGCGGCAGCTCTACCCTTTTAGCTCAGTGTGGATGTTTCCTGTAATCCATGGCTTCTGGTTGGGGTATGTACGTACGGTCACTGTGGGGGACGACATCATCGATGCACTTATTGATGAAGCCAGTGACTGATGTGGTGTACTCCTCAATGCTGTCTGAAGAATCCCGGAACATGTTCCAGTCTGTGCTAGCAAAACAGTCCTGTAGCTTAGCATCTGCGTCATCTGACCACTTTTGTATTAACCGAGTCACTGGTGCTTCCTGCTTTAGTTTTTGCTTATAAGCAGGAATCAGGAGGATAGAGTTATGGTCAGATTTGCCAAATGGAGGGCGAGGGAGAGCTTTGTATGCGTCTCTGTGTGTGCGTCTTTGCACATTTAACATGCTGGTAGAAATTAGGTAGAACGGATTTAAGTTTCCCTGCATTAAAGTCCCCGGCCACTAGGAGCGCTGCATCTGGATGAGCGTTTTCCTGTTGATTAATGGCCTTGTACAACTCATTCAGTGCAATCTTAATGCCAGCATTGGTTTGTGGTGGTAAATAGACAGCTATGAAAAATATAGATGAAAACTCTCTTGGTAAATAGTGTGGTCTACAGCTTATCATAAGATACTCTACCTCAGGCGAGCAAAACCTCGAGACTTCCTTAGTATTTGATTTGTGCACCAGCTGTTGTTTACAAATATACACAGACCGCCACCCCTTGTCTTACCGGAGTCAGCCGTTCTGTCCTGCCGATGTAGCGTATAGCCTGCTAGCTGAATGTTATCATTGTCGTCGTTCAGCCACGACTCGGTGAAACATAAGATATTACAGTTTTTAATGTCCCGTTGGTAGGATAACCGTAATCTTAACTCGTCCAATTTATTTTCAAATGATTGAACGTTGGCTAATAGGATTGATGGAAGAGGCAGTTTACTCGCTCGCCGTCGGATCCTTACAAGGCACCCCGATCTACGTCCACGATATCTCCGTCTCTTCCTCACGCGAATGACGGGGATTTGGGCCTTGTCGGGTGTCTGTATGATATCCTTCGCGGCCGCCTCGTTGAAGAAAAAATCTTCGTCCAATACGAGGTGAGTAATCGCTGTCCTGATATCCAGAAGCTCTTTTTGGTTATAAGAGACGATGGCAGAAACATTATGTACAAAATAAATTACAAATAACACGGAAAAACACACATAATAGTACAATTGGTTAGAGGGCTGTAAAACGGCAGCCATCTTCTCCGGCGCTGTTTGAATAACATGGCTATATACAGGGAGTACCAGTACTGAGTGGATGAGCAGGGGTACCAGGTAATAACATGGCTATATACAGGAAGTACCTGGTAATAACATGGCTATATATAGGAGTACCAGTACTGAGTGGATGTGCAGGGGGAGGTTGCTGAGGAGTCTGTTCCGTCCTAGCAGCTGGTCGCTTAGCAGCCAGGTCTGTTCCGTCCTAGCAGCTGGTCGCTTAGCAGCCAGGTCTGTTCCGTCCTAGCAGCTGGTCGCTAGCAGCCAGGTCTGTTCCGTCCCTAGCAGCTGGTCGCTTAGCAGCCAGGTCTGTTTCGTCCTAGCAGCTGGTCGCTTAGCAGCCAGGTCTGTTCCGTCCTAGCAGCTGGTCGCTTAGCAGCCAGGTCTGTTCCATCCTAGCAGCTCGGTAGCTTAGCAGCCAGGTCTGTTCCGTCCTAGCAGCTGGTCGCTTAGCAGCCAGGTCTGTTCCGTCCTAGCAGCTCGGTAGCTTAGCAGCCAGGTCTGTTCCGTCCTAGCAGCTCGGTAGCTTAGCAGCCAGGTCTGTTCCGTCCTAGCATGGTATTTCCAGGTTTCCGCTGGGTTTCAGGTTTTGGTTGGATGGTATTTCCAGGTTTCCGCTGGGTTTCAGGTTTTGGTTGGATGGTATTTCCAGGTTTCGCTGGGTCAGGTTTTGGTTGGATGGTATTTCCAGGTTTCCGCCTGTGTTTCTTCTGCAGGTTTTGGGTAGATGGTATTTCAAGGTTTCCACCGTGTTTCAGGTTTTGGGTAGATGGTATTTCCAGGTTTCCACTGTGTTTCAGGTTTTGGTTGGATGGTATTCTCAAGGGTTCCACTGTGTTTCAGGTTTGGGTAGATGGTATTTCAGGTTTCCACTGTGTTTCAGGTTTTGGTTGGATGGTATTTCAGGTTTCCGCTGGGTTTCAGGTTTTGGTTGGATGGTATTTCCAGGTTTCCGCTGTGTTTCAGGTTTTGGTTGGATGGTATTTCCAGGTTTCCGCTGGGTTTCAGGTTTTGGTTTGCTATTCGTTTTTCCTTGATAGTCCTTGGTACTAAGAATCCTTTCAGGTAATTTTGTCCAAAATCAAGGTTTTAGGTTTAAAGTGAAGGTTTGATGTAGCGGTCCTTGCGAAAAAATCCAGGTTTGTCCAACTCAAATAGACTTTGTCTCATCATTCAGCAGATGCACTTACCAAGAGCGACTTACAGGCGTAATTAGGGTTAGGGGCCTTGCTCAAGGACACATCAACAGATGTTTCACCTAGTCGCCTCGGGGATTCAAACCAGCGACCTTTCGGTTACTGGCCCAACGCTCTTAACCACTAGGCCACCGTCCTTCTCCGTACCGCTCTCCTTTGCTGTCTCTCCCTCTCCAGGCATTATCATCTGAACCATAAACGTGGACTAGCTTTATTTAGAATACCATGGAATGATTGAATGAACAAAGAAATCATCTAAGTGCACCTCACTGTAACGAGGAATAAACCTGCCTTTATTAACAGACATGGATGATCTAATTCAACACCTGTTACTGAGTCAGGCCGCGTCCCAAATAGCGCTCTGTTCCCACCATATGATCTAATTCAACACCTGTTACTGAGTCAGGCTGCGTCCCAAATAGCACTCTGTTCCCACCATATGATCTAATTCAACACCTGTTACTGAGTCAGGCTGCGTCCCAAATAGCGCTCTGTTCCCACCATATGATCTAATTCAACACCTGTTACTGAGTCAGGCTGCGTCCCAAATAGCGCTCTGTTCCCACCCCAAATAGCACTCTGTTCCCACCATATGATCTAATTCAACACCTGTTACTGAGTCAGGCTGCGTCCCAAATAGCGCTCTGTTCCCACCCCAAATAGCACTCTGTTCCCACCATATAAAGGGAATAGGGGACCAGTTGGGATGCGATCCCCAGGTTATCTCATTGTTGTTGTTTGTCAGAGCCCTCTTTCCTGTTAATACACTGTTATCTACCCATCAGCCCATCCGAGGTTTCTGTTCAGACCTGTAGAAGCAGAGTCTCTCTCTCTCTGGAGTGCACTACTGTTCAGACCTGTAGAAGCAGAGTCTCTCTCTCTCTGGAGTGCACTACTGTTCAGACCTGTAGAAGCAGAGTCTCTCTCTCTCTGGAGTGCACTACTTTGACCACTATATAGGGGATAGGGTGTCATAGGGCTCTGGTCTAAAGTAGTGCACTATATAGGGAATAGCGTGTCATAGGGCTCTGGTCAAAGTAGTGCACTATATAGGGAATAGGGTGTCATAGGGCTCTGGTCAAAGTAGTGCACTATATAGGGAATAGGGTGTCATAGGGCTCTGGTCAAAGTAGTGCACTATATAGGGAATAGGGTGTCATAGGGCTCTGGTCTAAAGTAGTGCACTATATAGGGAATAGGGTGTCATAGGGCTCTGGTCTAAAGTAGTGCACTATATAGGGAATAGGGTGTCATAGGGCTCTGGTCTAAAGTAGTGCACTATATAGGGAATAGGGTGCCATAGGGCTCTGGTCTAAAGTAGTGCACTATATAGGGAATAGGGTGTCATAGGGCTCTGGTCTAAAGTAGTGCACTAAATAGGGAATAGGGTGTCATAGGGCTCTGGTCTAAAGTAGTGCACTATATAGGGAATAGGGTGTCATAGGGCTCTGGTCAAAGTAGTGCACTATATAGGGAATAGGGTGCCAATTGGGACGCACTTAGTGAGTTGGACCAATCCTTTAGAAGGAGGCAGTGTCTATTTCTGGAGGCTCATAGCTAGGAGTTTCACTTTCATGTTATCAGAAAGTTTAAATCAACACATCTATCTGCCAGCAAGGATATGTCAGTTTTAGCAGGTCTCTTTCACACTAGTTCTATTGGAATGAGGTGGTTTCCCCTGTGAGCCTGTAGACGGTTGTTGTTCACTCGGACAATATTAAAGTACATGTGACCGACCGGCTCCATTCGGTCTTATGTAGCAACATTTGAAATGTTTTTTTTTTACATTGGATAAAAGTAGAGACAGAGCCAGAAAATTGTATATCATCCACTACAGTTGAGGAACAATGGGAAAGTAATTCTGCTTTGAAAGTTGATAAACTTGTAACCTCACTTTTGAGAAAATGGCCCTTGAATGTTTTGGTAGCTACTGGAGAGCTCTTCTTTGTCTCCACCCATTCAGCATGGTTCACACCCTCTTAAGCTTTAGCCCCACCCATCTCTTTAAGGAGTCACATGTGAGGCCATGTGATTTCAAGACTAAAGGCTGGTAGACTACAGGTGTGTTGGTAAATAGAATCTGGAGTTCCATAGTGTGCTCAGAGTGGATTCACATGTGAGGCCATGTACTAAACAACCAAAGATTTCATGACTAAAGGCTGGTTTATACTACGGCTGTTCCATAGTGTGCTCAGAGTGGATTCACATGTGAGGCCATGTACTAAACAACCAAAGATTTCATGACTAAAGGCTGGTTTATACTACGGCTGTTCCATAGTGTGCTCAGAGTGGATTCACATGTGAGGCCATGTACTAAACAACCAAAGATTTCATGACTAAAGGCTGGTTTATACTACGGCTGTTCCATAGTGTGCTCAGAGTGGATTCACATGTGAGGCCATGTACTAAACAACCAAAGATTTCATGACTAAAGGCTGGTTTATACTACGGCTGTTCCATAGTGTGCTCAGAGTGGATTCACATGTGAGGCCATGTACTAAACAACCAAAGATTTCATGACTAAAGGCTGGTTTATACTACGGCTGTTCCATAGTGTGCTCAGAGTGGATTCACATGTGAGGCCATGTACTAAACAACCAAAGATTTCATGACTAAAAGGCTGGTTTATACTACGGCTGTTCCATAGTGTGCTCAGAGTGGATTCACATGTGAGGCCATGTACTAAACAACCAAAGATTTCATGACTAAAGGCTGGTTTATACTACGGCTGTTCCATAGTGTGCTCAGAGTGGATTCACATGTGAGGCCATGTACTAAACAACCAAAGATTTCATGACTAAAGGCTGGTTTATACTACGGCTGTTCCATAGTGTGCTCAGAGTGGATTCACATGTGAGGCCATGTACTAAACAACCAAAGATTTCATGACTAAAGGCTGGTTTATACTACGGCTGTTCCATAGTGTGCTCAGAGTGGATTCACATGTGAGGCCATGTACTAAACAACCAAAGATTTCATGACTAAAGGCTGGTTTATACTACGGCTGTTCCATAGTGTGCTCAGAGTGGATTCACATGTGAGGCCATGTACTAAACAACCAAAGATTTCATGACTAAAGGCTGGTTTATACTACGGCTGTTCCATAGTGTGCTCAGAGTGGATTCACATGACTAAAGGCTGGTTTATACTACGGCTGTTCCATAGTGTGCTCAGAGTGGATTCACATGACTAAAGGCTGGTTTATACTACGGCTGTTCCATAGTGCGCTCAGAGTGGATTCACATGACTAAAGGCTGGTTTATACTACGGCTGTTCCATAGTGTGCTCAGAGTGGATTCACATGACTAAAGGCTGGTTTATACTACGGCTGTTCCATAGTGTGCTCAGAGTGGATTCACATGACTAAAGGCTGGTTTATACTACGGCTGTTCCATAGTGTGCTCAGAGTGGATTCACATGACTAAAGGCTGGTTTATACTACGGCTGTTCCATAGTGTGCTCAGAGTGGATTCACATGACTAAAGGCTGGTTTATACTACGGCTGTTCCATAGTGTGCTCAGAGTGGATTCACATGACTAAAGGCTGGTTTATACTACGGCTGTTCCATAGTGTGCTCAGAGTGGATTCACATGACTAAAGGTTGGTTTATACTACGGCTGTTCCATAGTGTGCTCAGAGTGGATTCACATGTGAGGCCATGTACTAAACAACCAAAGATTTCATGACTAAAGGCTGGTTTATACTACGGCTGTTCCATAGTGTGCTCAGAGTGGATTCACATGACTAAAGGCTGGTTTATACTACGGCTGTTCCATAGTGTGCTCAGAGTGGATTCACATGACTAAAGGCTGGTTTATACTACGGCTGTTCCATAGTGTGCTCAGAGTGGATTCACATGACTAAAGGCTGGTTTATACTCACGGCTGTTCCATAGTGTGCTCAGAGTGGATTCACATGACTAAAGGCTGGTTTATACTACGGCTGTTCCATAGTGTGCTCAGAGTGGATTCACATGACTAAAGGCTGGTTTATACTACGGCTGTTCCATAGTGTGCTCAGAGTGGATTCACATGACTAAAGGCTGGTTTATACTACGGCTGTTCCATAGTGCGCTCAGAGTGGATTCACATGACTAAAAGGCTGGTTTATACTACGGCTGTTCCATAGTGCGCTCAGAGTGGATTCACATGACTAAAGGCTGGTTTATACTACGGCTGTTCCATAGTGCGCTCAGAGTGGATTCACATGACTAAAGGCTGGTTTATACTACGGCTGTTCCATAGTGTGCTCAGAGTGGATTCACATGACTAAAGGCTGGTTTATACTACGGCTGTTCCATAGTGTGCTCAGAGTGGATTCACATGACTAAAGGCTGGTTTATACTACGGCTGTTCCATAGTGTGCTCAGAGTGGATTCACATGACTAAAGGCTGGTTTATACTACGGCTGTTCCATAGTGTGCTCAGAGTGGATTCCACATGACTAAAGGCTGGTTTATACTACGGCTGTTCCATAGTGCGCTCAGAGTGGATTCACATGACTAAAGGCTGGTTTATACTACGGCTGTTCCATAGTGTGCTCAGAGTGGATTCACATGACTAAAGGCTGGTTTATACTACGGCTGTTCCATAGTGTGCTCAGAGTGGATTCACATGACTAAAGGCTGGTTTATACTACGGCTGTTCCATAGTGCGCTCAGAGTGGATTCACATGACTAAAGGCTGGTTTATACTACGGCTGTTCCATAGTGTGCTCAGAGTGGATTCACATGACTAAAGGCTGGTTTATACTACGGCTGTTCCATAGTGTGCTCAGAGTGGATTCACATGACTAAAGGCTGGTTTATACTATGGCTGTTCCATAGTGTGCTCAGAGTGGATTCACATGACTAAAGGCTGGTTTATACTACGGCTGTTCCATAGTGCGCTCAGAGTGGATTCACATGACTAAAGGCTGGTTTATACTACGGCTGTTCCATAGTGTGCTCAGAGTGGATTCACATGACTAAAGGCTGGTTTATACTACGGCTGTTCCATAGTGTGCTCAGAGTGGATTCACATGACTAAAGGCTGGTTTATACTACGGCTGTTCCATAGTGTGCTCAGAGTGGATTCACATGACTAAAGGCTGGTTTATACTACGGCTGTTCCATAGTGTGCTCAGAGTGGATTCACATGACTAAAGGCTGGGTTTATACTACGGCTGTTCCATAGTGTGCTCAGAGTGGATTCACATGACTAAAGGCTGGTTTATACTACGGCTGTTCCATAGTGTGCTCAGAGTGGATTCACATGACTAAAGGCTGGTTTATACTACGGCTGTTCCATAGTGTGCTCAGAGTGGATTCACATGACTAAAGGCTGGTTTATACTACGGCTGTTCCATAGTGTGCTCAGAGTGGATTCACATGACTAAAGGCTGGTTTATACTACGGCTGTTCCATAGTGTGCTCAGAGTGGATTCACATGACTAAAGGCTGGTTTATACTACGGCTGTTCCATAGTGTACTCAGAGTGGATTCACATGACTAAAGGCTGGTTTATACTACGGCTGTTCCATAGTGCGCTCAGAGTGGATTCACATGACTAAAGGCTGGTTTATACTACGGCTGTTCCATAGTGTGCTCAGAGTGGATTCACATGACTAAAGGCTGGTTTATACTACGGCTGTTCCATAGTGTGCTCAGAGTGGATTCACATGACTAAAGGCTGGTTTATACTACGGCTGTTCCATAGTGTGCTCAGAGTGGATTCACATGACTAAAGGCTGGTTTATACTACGGCTGTTCCATAGTGTGCTCAGAGTGGATTCACATGACTAAAGGCTGGTTTATACTACGGCTGTTCCATAGTGTGCTCAGAGTGGATTCCACATGACTAAAGGCTGGTTTATACTACGGCTGTTCCATAGTGCGCTCAGAGTGGATTCACATGACTAAAGGCTGGTTTATACTACGGCTGTTCCATAGTGCGCTCAGAGTGGATTCACATGACTAAAGGCTGGTTTATACTACGGCTGTTCCATAGTGTGCTCAGAGTGGATTCACATGACTAAAGGCTGGTTTATACTACGGCTGTTCCATAGTGTGCTCAGAGTGGATTCACATGACTAAAGGCTGGTTTATACTACGGCTGTTCCATAGTGTGCTCAGAGTGCGCTCTGGGCGTTCGGAAACTCAGAGCGTTGTCAGATTGTCCGTTCGTAAATTCAGAGCATTTTGCTCTCGGAGTGTTCAGAGTGCACAGTGGACGATCTGGCCGAGGAGTAGGGTTGATGCGAGCGTTCTGACCTAACAGCAGTCAAGCACCCAAGCTAACTGGCTAACGTTGGCAAGCTACTTCCAGACACAAATGAGAGAACAGCTCACTCTGACCATTTTACTCGCCCTAGCAGAGCTGGTTTGGCTGTTTTTATGTTATCCAGAGCGTTGGTGACTGCAACTGTGCTGCTGGCAACAATTTAATTACGCTTTTTTGCCAACGTTTACTGACACTGGCCATATTCAATGGGTGTTGAGCATTCGTAAATTCGTCAGTTATTCTGCGCTCTGGCACACTCAGACGAGAGTACTCTGAAATTGGAGTAGATTTTACCAGCTACGTCTATCGACAGTTGTCGCAGTGACATCATGAACATTCTATTGAAATGGTTACTTGCATAGTGGAGTCTTTTGTTTAGACATGTAGCTAGCTAGCTAAACAATGAACCATAAGCCCAACTCATAACGTTACTACCCTGCATGAATCTGCAGGTAGCGACCAAACCAGGTTCAATGTTAGCTAGCTAACATTAGGCTATAACTAGTAACTAGCAATGCAAATGGCTCTGAGATACGAATAATATTACTACACAGATCATACACGTAGAGTTAGCTAGTTGGCTAACATTAGCTAGCTAGCTAACAGTACACTTTAACTTGAATGAAATTGACTTTTTGACAAAATTCGAAATGTGTAATATCTGAAAATGTAGCCAGCTAGACTATCTCACCCGTATACATGGATGGACGCTTCTCCCTCTCTGTCACGGATGCCATGGTTGCCCTTAGTTTGAAGATGTAATCCGGAGACAGGTGTTTTATACAACAGCCTTCTGTGTGTTCTCTTTTAGACTCCGTCTGCATATTTGCAATCAAATGCCAGAATATTCTCCATCTCCTTAGCTATCATACTCTAATTCCACTGATTTCAAAACTTGGTCCTCCAGAAAGTGGAGAGCAACACTTATGCAGTTCAACTACGTGATGTCTTTAAAAAAAGCTGTGTTAGAAAGGATTACCTACACATACTGACCAGCTCATCTTATAGACAGAAGCCTGCTACATGGCAGACCAATCTGAACTCATCTCTCGGCATGTCCAGCCCACTCATTATCTCAGCCAATCATGGCTAGCTGGAAGGTTGCTGTCTTTTTCCGTGGCTAAACCAACTAGGCTCCTAATTTAACAATTGTATTTGTATTTACAGATGGCATACACGTTTGTTATTAAGGCACATGAAAGTTCACATGTTCCAGTTTTTTTATTTAAAAAAAAAGTTTACTTTCAAATGTGAGTTAGTGATGTGCGACATACGCCTAGTTGTGATGCATGATTTGAAGGAGTCAGGCGCAGGAGGGTAAATCACAGGATACAGAGTTTATTCTGTAATCCAGAGAGACCAGACCAGAACAGGCACACGGGGAAAATACCCCGGCAAAACAAAATACTGAGCTCAACCAAGCTACTAATCCTCACAATGAACAATCACCCACAAGGACAAGAGAGGCAGAGGGAACACTTAAACACATACTAATGAGGGGAATATGAACCAGGTGTTTGTAATTGACAAGACAAGACAAATGGAATGATGAGATGAGGAGTGGCAGTGGCTAGAAGGCCGGTGACGACGAACGCCGAAGCCCGAACAAGGAGAGGAGGCAGCTTCGGAGGAAGTCGTGACACTAGTTTCCTGAAACGAGTCACATATGTGCAACCACGCTAGATGTTAATGATCTTGTCAATGCCTTGGATGCTAAAGAGCTGTGCTGCCTTGTTTATTGACCTGTCAAAGGCGTTCGACACTGTCGATCTGTTTTGCTGAAGACGTTATCTAGAGTAGGCCTGGGATGTTCACCTTGTATATTAATGACATAGGAAACATTGTTAATACTTCTAATGCTCATCTCTATGCAGATGACACAGTTTTGTATTCCTTTGCCTCCTCAGGGGCAGCAGGCCATTGGTGAACTTCAGCATGACTTTGATTCAATTCAGAAATCACTTACAGATCTTAAATTAGTGTTAAATACAAGTAAAACCAAGCTTATGCTGTTCTCTAGGGCACGAAATGTTGACCCTGAAGACCTGCATATTTGCGCTATAAATGGAGCCCAAATTGAGCTTGTTTCTCAATATAAGTACCCGGGTGTCTGGATTGATTACAAGTTGTCCTTCGTAACGCATATAGAAAATCTGCCTAAGAAGCTAAGATCCAAGATTGTTGTTTTTATATCGAAATAAACATGCCTCAGTATTGAAAATAGGAGAAAGATTGTTCAAACAACGCTTCTCCCTGTATTGGATTGGTCCAAACAACGCTTCTCCCTGTATTGGATTGGTCCAAACAACGCTTCTCCCTGTATTGGATTGGTCCAAACAACGATTCTCCCTGTATTGGGTTGGTCCAAACAACGCTTCTCCCTGTATTGGATTGGTTCAAACAACGCTTCTCCCTGTATTGGATTGGTTCAAACAACGCTTCTCCCTGTATTGGATTGGTCCAAACAACACTTCTCCCTGTATTGGATTGGTTCAAACAACGCTTCTCCCTGTATTGGGTTTTGGTGATATTGTTTACATGCGGAAACCTCTGCAATATGTTTTATCACGGGGCCATTTTAGGACTCATCATTGTACCGGTCAAAAGTTTTAGAACACCTACTCATTCAAGGGTTATTTGTTTTTACTATTTTCTACATTGTAGAATAATAGTGAAGACATCAACACTATGAAATAACACATATGGAATCATGTAGTAACCAAAAAAGTGTTAAACAAATCAAAATATATTTTATATTTGAGATTCTTCAAATAGCCACCCTTTGCCTTGATGACAGCTTTGCACACTCTTGGCATTCTCTCAACCAGCTTCATGAGGTAGTCACCTGGAATGCATTTCAATGAACAGGTGTGCCTTGTTAAAAGTTAATTTGTGGAATTTCTTTCCTTCTTAATGCGTTTGAGCCAATCAGTTGTGTTGTGACAAGGTAGGGGGGGTATACAGAAGATAGCCCTATTTGGTAAAAGACCAAGTCCATATTATAGCAAGAACAGCTCAAATAAGCAAAGAGAAACGACAGTCCATCATTACTTTAAGACATGAAGGTCAGTCAATATGGAACATTTCAAGAACTTTGAAAGTTTCTTCAAGTGCAGTCGCAAAACCATCAAGCGCTATGATGAAACTGGCTCTCATGAGGACCGCCCCAGGAATGGAAGACCCAGAGTTACCTCTGCTGCAGATGATAAGTTCATTACCAGCCTCAGAAATTGCAGCCCAAATAAATGCTTCACAGAGTTCAAGTAACAGACACATCTCAACATCAACTGTTCAGAGGAGACTGTGTGAATCAGGCCTTCATGGTCGAATTGCTGCAAAGAAACCACTACTAAAGGACACCAATAATAAGAAGAGACTTGCTTGGGCCAAGAAACACGAGCAATGGACATTAGACCGGTGGAAATTTGTCCTTTGGTCTGGAGTCCAAATTAGAGATTTTTGGTTCCAACCGCCATGTCTTTGTTAGACGTGTGGGTGAACGGATGATCTCCGCATGTGTATTTCCCACCGTAAAGCATGGAGGAGGAGGTGTTATGGTGTGGGGGTGCTTTGCTGGTGCCACTGTCTGTGATTTATTTAGAATTCAAGGCACACTTAACCAGCATGGCTACCACAGCATTCTGCAGCGATACGCCATCCCATCTGGTTTGGGCTTAGTGGGACTATAATTTGTTTTTCAACAGGACAATGACCCAACACACCTCCAGGCTGTGTAAGGGCTATTTGACCAAGAAGGAGAGTGATGGAGTGCTGCATCAGATGACCTGGCCACCACAATCCCCCGACCTCAACCAAATTGAGATGGTTTGGGATGAGTCGGACCGCAGAGTGAAGGAAAAGCAGCCAACAAGTGCTCAGCATATGTGGGAACTCCTTCAAGACTGTTGGAAAAGAATTCCAGGCGAAGCTGGTTGAGAGAATGCCAAGAGTGTGCAAAGCTGTCATCAAGGCAAAGGGATTTGAAGAATCTCAAATATAAAATATATTTTGATTTGATTAACACTTTTTTGGTTACTACATGATTCCATATGTGTTATTTCATAGTTTTGATGTCTTCACTATTATTCTAAAATATAGAAAATAGTAAAAATAAAGAAAAACCCTTGAATGAGTAGATGTGTCCAAACTTTTGACTGGTACTGTACATGTGTATGTTGTTTTAATACTCTGTTTTTATTGTCATGTGTACACGGCTCTCTTGTAAAATAGATGTTTAGTCTCATTGTGACTCCCTGTTTAAATAAAGGTTAAATAAAATAAATTAATACAATTATATTGGAAACTTGTCTATTTTTTCTTCATCTAAGAGGAGAAGCTAAATGTACAGAATGGTCATATTATTAGAGATCCAGATCTACAGTAGTAATGACTATATATCCACTATATATTTACTGGGAGTATTGCCTCTGATACAATACAATACAATACAATGCTCTAACAGTGAGACAAATCCATGCAGCTGTCTGGTCCTGTCTCGTCCCAGGAGAGAGAGAAAGCAGGGAGTTTTGTAGGCAGAGGCAGAGCTGTGGAGGGAGAGTCTGAGAGGAGGAGAGTAGGGGGTTGGAGGGAGGAGAGCAGGGGGTGGAGGGAGGAGAGCAGGGGTTGGAGGGAGGAGAGCAGGGGGTTTGGAGGGAGGGAGAGCAGGGGGTTGGAGGGAGGAGAGCAGGGGGTTGGAGGGAGGAGAGCAGGGGGTTGGAGGGAGGAGAGCAGGGGGTTGGAGGGGGGAGGAGAGCAGGGGGTTGGAGGGAGGAGGCAGGGGTTGAGGGAGGAGAGCAGGGGGTGGAGGGAGGAGAGCAGGGGGTTGGAGGGAGGAGAGCAGGGGTTGGAGGGAGGAGAGCAGGGGGTTGGAGGGAGGAGAGTAGGGGGGTGGAGGGAGGAGAGCAGGGGGTTGGAGGGGAGGAGAGCAGGGGTTGGAGGAGGAGAGCAGGGGTTGGAGGGAGGAGAGCAGGGGGTGGAGGGAGGAGAGCAGGGGTTGGAGGGAGGAGAGCAGGGGGTTGGAGGGAGGAGAGCAGGGGGTTGGAGGGAGGAGAGTAGGGGGTGGAGGAGGAGAGCAGGGGGTTGGAGGGAGGAGAGCAGGGGGTTGGAGGGAGGAGAGCAGGGGTTGGAGGAGGAGAGCAGGGGGTGGAGGGAGGGAGAGCAGGGGTTGGAGGGAGGAGAGCAGGGGGTTGGAGGGAGGAGAGCAGGGGGTTGGAGGGAGGAGAGCAGGGGGTGGAGGGAGGAGAGCAGGGGGTTGGAGGGGAGGAGAGCAGGGAGGTGGAGGGAGGAGAGCAGGGGGTTGGAGGGAGGAGAGCAGGGGTTGGAGGGAGGAGAGCAGTGGGTTGGAGGGAGGAGAGCAGGGGGGTTGGAGGGAGGAGGAGCAGGGGGTGGAGGGAGGAGAGCAGTGGGTTGGAGGGAGGAGAGCAGGGGTTGGAGGGAGGAGAGCAGGGGGTGGAGGGAGGAGAGCAGTGGGTTGGAGGGAGGAGAGCAGGGGGTTGGAGGGAGGAGAGCAGGGGGGTGGAGGAGGAGAGCAGGGGGTGGAGGGAGGAGAGCAGGGGGTTGGAGGGAGGAGGCAGGGGTTGGAGGGAGGAGAGCAGGGGGTTGGAGGGAGGAGAGTAGGGGGTGGAGGGAGGAGAGCAGGGGGTTGGAGGGAGGAGAGCAGGGGGTGGAGGGAGGAGAGCAGGGGGTTGGAGGGAGGAGAGCAGGGGGTTGGAGGAGGAGAGCAGGGGAGGAGAGCAGGGGTGGAGGGAGGAGAGCAGGGGGTTGGAGGGAGGAGAGCAGGGGGTTGGAGGGAGGAGAGCAGGGGGTTGGAGGAGGAGAGCAGGGGGTGGAGGGAGGAGAGCAGGGGGTGGAGGGAGGAGAGCAGGGGGTGGAGGGAGGAGAGCAGGGGGTTGGAGGAGGAGGGGAGAGCAGGGGTGGAGGGAGGAGAGCAGGGGTTGGAGGGAGGAGAGCAGGGGTTGGAGGGAGGAGAGCAGGGGGTGGAGGGAGGAGAGCAGGGGGTTGGAGGGAGGAGAGCAGGGGGTTGGAGGGAGGAGAGCAGGGGGTGGAGGGAGGAGAGCAGGGGGGTTGGAGGGAGGAGAGCAGGGGGTTGGAGGGAGGAGAGCAGGGGGTTGGAGGGAGGAGAGCAGGGGGTTGGAGGGAGGAGAGCAGGGGGTGGAGGGAGGAGAGCAGGGGTTGGAGGAGGAGAGCAGGGGGTTGGAGGGAGGAGAGCAGGGGGTTGGAGGGAGGAGAGCAGGGGGGTGGAGGGAGGAGAGCAGGGGGTGGAGGGAGGAGAGCAGGGGGTTGGAGGGAGGAGAGCAGGGTTGGAGGGAGAGAGCAGGGTTGGAGGGAGGAGAGCAGTGGGTTGGAGGGAGGAGAGCAGGGGGTTGGAGGGAGGAGAGCAGGGGTGGAGGGAGGAGAGCAGTGGTTGGAGGGAGGAGAGCAGGGGGTTGGAGGGAGGAGAGCAGGGGGGTGGAGGGAGGAGAGCAGTGGGGTTGGAGGGAGGAGAGCAGGGGGTTGGAGGAGGAGGAGCAGGGGGTGGAGGGAGGAGAGCAGGGGTGGAGGGAGGAGAGCAGGGGGTTGGAGGAGGAGGGAGGGAGAGCAGGGGGTGGAGGGAGGAGAGCAGGGGGTGGAGGAGGAGAGCAGGGGTTGGAGGGAGGAGAGCAGGGTGGAGGGAGGAGAGCAGGGGGGTGGAGGGAGGAGAGCAGGGGGTGGAGGGAGGAGAGCAGGGGTTGGAGGGAGGAGAGCAGGGGGTGGAGGGAGGAGAGCAGGGGGTGGAGGGAGGAGAGCAGGGGGGTGGAGGGGAGGAGAGCAGGGGTGGAGGAGGAGGAGGGAGTGGAGGAGGGGGTGGAGGGAGGAGAGCAGGGGTTGGAGGGAGGAGAGCAGGGGTTGGAGGAGGAGAGCAGGGGGTTGGAGGGAGGAGAGCAGGGGTGGAGGGAGGAGAGCAGGGGGTGGAGGGAGGAGAGCAGGGGGTGGAGGGAGGAGAGCAGGGGTTGGAGGAGGAGGAGGAGAGCAGGGGTTGGAGGGAGGAGAGCAGGGGTTGGAGGGAGGAGAGCAGGGGGTTGGAGGGAGGAGAGCAGGGGGTTGGAGGGAGGAGAGCAGGGGGTTGGAGGGAGGAGAGCAGGGTTGGAGGGGAGGGGAGCAGGGGTTGGAGGGAGGAGAGCACGGGGGTTGGA
>NW_025537303.1:0-34759 GCF_020615455.1 Coregonus clupeaformis
AATATTTTAAAAATTAAACACTTCACTCACTACCTGTCTTGTTTTGTACGCTTTGTACAAAATAATAAAATGCAGGACGACAGGATATTTATAAACGTAGCTCTTTATTAACTAGCTATAACGTGCATGTCCATGTGTCTCTGGCCATGATCATCTTAGAATGACCTCACCACCTGGGTGGTCTTAACCAATCATTGCACAGTATGATGCATCCAATTACAATTCAGTATGGTGACACATATGAATATTACATCCCCCCTTCTTTTAAAAAAAGAAAAAATATGTGGAACAATAAAGCGTTTCTTTTGAATATATGCTCTGTAGTTTGAACTCGAGGTAAGTAACCATTTAAACTGCACCAACTGCATCAACATAACAGACAAACAATGATTCAGCATATTGTTATTTTTAGAACAAATATTTCTCAGCAACTCAGCTTTTCACTGTAGCAATGACATCTCAACATATCAAACAAATACAATACCAAAGCATTTCAAGTTAACTTTCAACAACAAGTTTAGAGTCTGGAAACTCTTTTAGGGCAGCGATCCGCCTACACCCTTTGACATTTCACAGGTCTAGGACAGCTCTAGGCTTGACCTCTCTTCCTGACCTTGTGTGATATGAAGCTGAGCATGCTTCTGTGTCAGTCAACAGTTCTTGTGGTGTTGCAGGTAAGTATGGTGTATGTTGTGTTGTGTCTGTGTTTAGTCCATCCCGTTCTCTTTCAGGGGAACAGTTCATCTCGTCAGTGTGTTGTTCTTTTGTGTTCAGTAGGTGACGACGATTGCGGCGGTACACCGCTCTTCTGCGGTGCGAACGTGATATGAACGTTCAGTGTCAGCTGGTTGGATGACGACTGCTGGCTTCCAGTAGCCATGCTCCTGGATTCTAACTGACTCTCCGTCGTTCAGTGGTGGCAGTGGTCTGGCTGACCTGTCGTAGTATCGCTTTTGCTGTTGCTGTCTCTGTGCACGTTTTGCATGCACTTCCTTGTAGCTGACGACCTCAGGTTGCAGCTGCTGGTTGGTGCTGGGGAGGATTGAGCGGAAGTCTGCGTCTCATCAACAGCTGGGCTGGTGATTTGGAGTTGTCAACTGGAGTGTTGCGGTATTCAAGGAGACTGAGGTAGGGGTCTCTCTTGTCTGCTTTTGCTTTGTCCATGAGTGATTTAGCGATCTGCACAGATTTTTTCAGCAAGGCCATTACTTTGAGGGTAATGTGGGCTTGTGGTGACGTGTGTGAACTCCCATGCTTTTGTGAAGGATTCAAACTCATTTGATTTGTAACAGGGCCCATTGTCAGATATTAAAGTCTCTACAATGCCATGCCTGGCAAAGGCTGCTTTCAGCTTGTGTATCACAGCTGCAGATGTGGTGCTGTGAAGCTTGTCGAGTTCGGAAGTATCTGCTGTAGTAGTCCACTGTTATAATGTAGTCCTCGTTGTTCCACGTGAACAGATCGGTTGCCACGACCTGCCAGGGTCGGTCTGGGATACGGTGAGGTAACATTGGCTCTTTGGTGTTCGAGGGCGTCGTTCAAGACAGGTGGGGCATTTACCAACCATGTCCTCTATTTGTTTGCACATTCCGGGCCAAAACAAAATGTCCCGTGCTCTCTGTTTGCACTTTTCCATGCCCATGTGTCCAGCATGGATCTTTGTCAAAATCTCTTCTCTGAGACTGGTAGGAATGATGATTTTCTCTCCTTTGAAAATGATTCCGTTGATCTGTGAGTAGTTCGTCACGATGGTTCCAGAACTCTGAGACGCTCTGAGGGCATTTTCTCCTCTCCTCAGGCCATCCTGACTGTATGACTTTCCTCAGCTGTGTGAGTTGTGTGTCTTTTTTCTGTTTCTGCTCGGATCTCCTTCAGTTTTGTGTCACTAACTGGTAAGTTGCTGTACACAGTGTGCACCTGCATGTCCATGCCTTCACTGAGGCTGCTGTCCTTGTAGGTAAGAAACTTCCTGGAGAGTGTGTCTGCGACAGGGATGTCTTTGCCTGGACGGTGAGTGATTGTGAAGTCGTATTTTTGTAGTTGAAGGATATTCTCTGTAGCCTTGGCGGGGCTGCGGCTAACGGTTTCCTCATGATTGACTCGAGGGGCTTGTGGTCTGATTCCACAATGACTTGTCGTCCATAGACATACTGATGGAAACGCTTACATCCGAACAGAATGGCGTACAGCTCCTTTTCGATTTGAGCGTAGTTGATTTCACAGTCTGTGAGAGATTTGGAAGCGTAGCCGATGGGTTTTCCTTCTTGCAGTAGCACTGCCCCTAGTCCATACTTTGACGCGTCCACCTGGAGTCTGAGCTCTTTGTTGGGGTCGTAGTAGGCAAGGATTGGTCCTGGTTCTCTCGTGATCAAGTCTTTCACTTTCTGGAAAGCGATGTCGTGTTGGTTGTCCCAGAGGAACTCACTGGACTGCTTTAGCAGCTGACGAGGTGCATTAGCATTGGAGAGGCTGGGTGCGAACTTGGCTAAGTAGTTGACCATGCCAAGCACTGTTTCCAGCTCTGCGCGGTTCTTTGGTGGCTCCATTTCCTTTATGGCTGAGATCTTCTGCGGATCTGGCTTGATTCCATTCGCTGTGAGAAGATGCCCGAAGTAGCTGACCTCTGTAGCGCCGACTGTGCTCTTCTCGGGGGTTGAGCCGGACTCCTCTCTCGCGGGACCTTTGCAGCATCGCGCTGAGGTTTCTGTCGTGTTCCTCTTTGGTTCGACCATAGACAAGGATGTCGTCCACAATTGCCGCGACTCCGTCGAGGCCTTCGTACACCTCGTCGATCTTTCGCTGAAACTCGTCTTGGGCTGAGATAATCCCAAAAGGCAGGCGACGGAACCTGTAGCGTCCAAACGGTGTGTTGAACGTTGTGAGCTTAGATGACTCTTCTGTGAGCTTGATAGCCCAGTAGCCTGATCTGGCGTCCATGACACTGAAGTAGCGTGCGCCCGCTAGCTTGTGTGTGATGCCATCTAGCGTCGGTAAGGGGTAATGGGGGCGTTTGATAGCCTTGTTCAAGTCTCTTGGGTCGAGACATACTCTGAGCTTGCCTGTCCGTGGTTTCTCCACCACCACTAGCAGCGTTGACCCAATCCGTCGGTTCTGTAACCTTGGTGACGATGTCAGATTGCTCCATGCTCTCCAACTCTTTCTTCAGACGGGCGCGGAGAGCAAGTGGAATCTTTCTCGGTGGGTAGATCACAGGGGTTGCGTCTGGGTTAAGGTGAATGGTACATTCTCCTGGGAATAGTCCTATTCCTGTAAAAACATCAGCAAACTCCTCCATGACATTCTCTATCTCTACTGGTGCTGTCACTGATAAAACTAGCTTGATAAGGTCCATGTCTAAACATGCTTTAAGACCTAGCACTGCAGGTGCTCGAGTGTCAACAACGTAAAAGTCCAACATCATGTCCCTTTCCTTGTATTTGCATTTGAGAGTGCATGTGCCTTTTACCGGGAGCTGTTCACCACCATAACCAGTCAGTCTGCGCGTGGTGGGCTGTAGCTCACCTCAGATGTCAAGCTTCTGTACTTACTCAGAGGAATAATGTTTACTTGTGCACCAGTGTCTAGTTTGAATTTTAGCTCTGTGCCTTGTCTTCCTATCTCAATGTCAGCAAAGGCTTGCTCTGTCTCTGATATCTGACTTTTCTGTGTCACTGAATCAATAAACAGTTCATCAGCATTTGACTCTTTGATTGACATTTCATCTTCACTCACTGTATGTACTGTTTTTCCACGGTAAACTCTGCACACTTTTGCAAAGTGATTCCATTTTCCACATTTAGTACACTGTTTGCCTTTAGCTGGGCAATTCCCCTGTTCGCCATGCACTTTGTATCCACAATATCCACATGTTTTGGGGCGTTTGGAGTCTGTGTCGCTCTGTTTTGGAGTTCTGTCTGTCTCCGTTCTGAAACATGCTCTCTGGGCACTGGAGGTGTGCTTTGATGTCTGCCTGACTGCGTGCACTGCTTGTTCACGTGATGCGCTCATGCTGCCGCCTGAAATGGTTTTCATCTGAACCTGTGCTAGCTCGTGAGATCTGGCTATGTCGATAGCTTTGTCCAGCGTTAACTCTGATCCAACATTCAAAAGTTTCTCTCTCACTCGCGGTGATTGTATTCCAAATACAATACGGTCCCTGACCATCTCATCCTTGTTTGCATAATCACAGTCTTTCACAAGCAGACGCAGCTCAGTGACAAACTGTTCAAACGATTCACTAGCGCCTTGTACTTTCTCATGGAATTTGTACCTAGCGAAAATTGTATTGGTCTTTGGCAAAACATATGCTTCAAAACGATCGTAGTATGTTTTCAGTACCTTTGATTCAGCCTCGGTAAGTGTCCATGTGTTGTAAATGTCTCTCCCTTTTTCACCGATCCAGAGGAGCAGGTAGCTGCACTTTCCTCTTCTCCTCTTTCCTTCAGAGGACCCGTGAACATCAGCTCCACATGCTGTTTGAACTTACGCCATGCATCGGGTAGATTTGTAGACCCCCAATCCATTCGAGGTGAAGGAACTCCAGCAAAATCCATCTTTTAGTCCTTTTACTCTGACACCATGTCTTGTTTTGTACGCTTTGTACAAAATAATAAAATGCAGGACGACAGGATATTTATAAACGTAGCTCTTTATTAACTAGCTATAACGTGCATGTCCATGTGTCTCTGGCCATGATCATCTTAGAATGACCTCACCACCTGGGTGGTCTTAACCAATCATTGCACAGTATGATGCATCCAATTACAATTCAGTATGGTGACACATATGAATATTACACTACCCATGTCCCTATGACAAGTGACGCAATGCTCCAAACAACAGGATACAGAACCAATAAGTAGGGAGGTCATTCATTTGTTTATAAAAACATAAAACCAATATTTCAGCATTTACAAATGACAATTGACATACAATTTGAAATTCTCAATCAAAAACAGTCATCATACAGTATGAACAAACCCTACTATGAACAACTAGCTCAAAACGACATGGGCCTATTTCCGTGCTGAAAATGAAAAAAACTACAGGTATCAGACCATTGAATAACAGCAAGGTTTGGCTTCTTCGGTGCCGTTTGTCCATTCATGTCTGTCCTGTCTCTCCTCTAGACTCTAGTGCAGTGATGATAGCCAACACTCCTCCACACTGGATGGCTCTACTTGCCAAAGATGCTGGCTCCTGGGGCTTCAGGCTTCTCCAGTACTGTCTCTCCTCCAGACTTCACCCCACTGAAAACAGAGGGAGCCACCTTCCCCATACGCTCTGTGGATGGACAGAGACAAGGCTGTCAGCAAAGATAGTGGGGCGTGCCAAGCACTACCACAGAAACATGATGCAATATACACACATACTGACAAACCAATACACTGAAATGTGTCTATAATCTTTAGAAGAAATGCTGTATTGTGTTGTATTTTATCCTCCTTCCTAGTTCTCTAATCTTGCCACCAACTAAATGTATATACCCTCAGTATTACAGACTGATTATACAAGATTCAGTCTCTATAGAAGGAGTGGAAACTATTTGTCACCAACTCAGACTGAGCTGGTGAACATGCCAGAGTTCAGAGATAACATTCTAAAAAGTATAACCAAGCTCACGTCTCACTTTATTCTCCCTGATATGTTCCCTACACTAGTGTCTACAACTGATCAATATCAAAAGGGTGAATGCAGTCAGTTGCCTTTCATATGAAAGTGATTCATTACTTGTATTTGACAGGCTCACACAAGTGAAAAAATTATGTTAGGCAAGCGACAGTACTATAGATACTGAGTCTGTAGAGCCAGAATGGAAACCTACAGTAGTGCCAGTGTGTAAAACGCTGCGCCGATTACACACTGTGGAGTGGTAAAGCTCCTACTCACCACACTCTACCATGACCTCATAAGTCTTACTCTTGGGCTCGCCCTTTAGCCCCAGTTTGCTGCGGGCTCCTTTCAGGTCTTCCTCCTTCATCACAGGACGCTTCTTCTTCTTTACCTCACCGGGCTATGGAGGGCAGGAGAGAGAATGGAGGTTAAAGACAGGGCAAAATCTCACACCTTTCTGGATTTCCCTTATCCTCCAACTCTCCCTCTGATTTGTCTCACAATATTTCTATTCTAAAGTAAACATTGTGGAATCCTTAACATAGGAAATAATATATGTAAATGTAGCTGTCATCAAAAACTGCGACATATAGATGATACAGTAGGTCAGCACAGTAGGATACATGGAAGTTTGCTTACCTGAGACATGGTGTGTGGGTTGTGTGTCTTAATCCCAGAGTTCTGGTCAGTGGAGCTGTGTGTGTGTGTGTGTGTTTGGACTGCTCCGCTCTGTCCAGTCCATTGTATTTATGTCCCCAGATCCTCAGGGGGCTATTCTCGCTTATTGACCCTGGGAGTGAGTCAGTGGACCCCCACTCTCCTCTGTTTCCATCCCTCTCTCGCTCTGTGTCCGTTGTCAGGGTGTATTATTAGGTCTGACGTGAGTGATTGTGCAGCTGGAACGGGTCTTCCTTCGTTTCACGATGTGGATACAGCGAACAGCTGAGTGAACGAGACAACACATAGTCCTATCCCCACAACATTCTGCTAGGAGTGATTTCAAGGAACAGAAATCACTCTGGGAAGCCACACCACTCAGTAAAATGTGTTGTTTTAGTCATAGTATGGCACCCCTGGAGCAAATGAGGGTTAAGTGCCTTGCTCAATTGCACATTGGCAGATTTATCACTCATTGTCAGCTCAGGTATTCGAACCAGTGACCCTTCGGTTACTCTCTCTAACCTCTAGGCTACCCTGCAGAGTTCCTCTTCCATCACATTAACCCTGAGGTCAAAAATACTTTTCTGAATGGATTACCTAAAGGTTTAGAGATTTAATAATGGCAAGCGAGTAAGGACAGGAGTCAAAAAAGTGTTTGAGAGCCAGGCTTGTGTTTCAATGATAAGTCTATGAGTCATTTTGAATGCTTGAAAAGTCAGTGTAGTGAGGGAATTATGTGAGGGGTCTATTTGCGGGTACTGAGACATTACTCTCTGAGTCAGTCTACTCTATGGGGAGAAATGTGTCCTCACTCAGTGACGTACATCTCACTGCACCTGTTAATGTTTACTGAGGGCCCACTGTCACTGTGAGAATGTGTACCCTTTTGGCAGTCTAGAGTATTACCGAGACCTATGATCTCAGAGAATCCTCCCCCTGCCTCATAACTCTCATCGTCTGCCCCCTCCATTCCAAGAGACTTATTTGTGCAAGTATTCTATGCTCCAGCAGTGGTGGTCTAGTGGTTAGGATTCGGTGCTCTCACCGCCGCGGCCCGGGTTCGATTCCAGGGAACATACCTTTTTAAACTCTGCTACAACGCATTACAACCCTACTAAATTGACAAAACAGAAAGGTCTTTGTTCAGAGACTAAATCTGTTATTTCAGTGTTTTACAAACTTTATTGTAAAAACATTTTTAATGGTAATGTAAGTCCATAATTTGCCAGTCATTTTAGTTTTTGTAAAGTACTAAAATCCCTCTGTTGAACTAAGGACAACCTGTACCACCGTTTACCAAACCCCTCAGTCAGTTATTACTTTGTATCAGCCAACAACATCCTACTCAAACCGTTCAACATCATCACATTTACTTTATCACCACTCCTTACTTACAGGAGCATTAAGACAAACACACACTCAGTGTTGTGTTAAAAGCGAGACCGATTCAAGACCAAGACCGGAGCAAATCGAGTCCGATTCAAGACCAAGACCGGAGCAAATCGAGTCCGAGTCAAGCCCGAGACCGTGAGGGGTACAAGGGGTCTGAGACCGAGTCAAGAACAAGACCAGAAAAATGTGAGTCCAATTCAAGACCATGATTGCAATTGTCAAATCACCACCATAATGAGAGTTCAAAATGTCCAGTATTTCTGTGTTCATATTTCAGAACAACTTATGGATACTTTAGACATTCAGAATCATTAAACAATGCCTTCTGAGGGAAAATAGAGCCACTCTACAAGTTATTACTAATCCAAACACACTGGGGAACAATGGGCCTTCCACGCCTTCAGAGAAGGGCTAAGGATTTATAAAATAATGATTATAATAATAATAATATTTTAAATAATGTTCTGATTTAATCATCAGGTTTGATGGAAGGAAAGGGTTAACACTGAAGAGAAAAAAAGATCCAATCAGGATTTTTCTTTGTTGGTCTCTGGGGAGATAAATCTAGCTAGCTAAGTCAGCCATTTGCTAGGCCATTAGAAGCTAGATAAAGGCATCTGCCATTCAGCTGTATAAGGGAACATTTTTGTAGTGACAGTAGAATCAACCAATTACATTTTGACTTAATGAGTGGGGCCATTTTTACAAAAACATATGGTAACTTCTGCCTTCTTGAAGGCCAACAGAACACTGCGCAATAGCGAGCAGTAGTTTTCCCACGGTCTAGCTAGCTAGCTTTTGTTGTCAGCTAGTTTGCAGCAGGTGTTATGAAAGAGGATGTTGTTGCTAATTTGCTAGCTCCTCCCCTTTCAATAATAACTTTCAACAAGAAGTTAAGTTTCAAATTATCATCTGGAGAGTGAAACTGTGTTTTTTATTGCAGCGTGCTTGCTGTTAGCCATCTCTTGAAAATAACTTAGTGTGAAACATCTGTTCATATACACCCCCAGGAAGAATGACACTTTAAAAAAAACACTTACATACAGTTGAAGTCAGAAGTTTACATACACCTTAGCCAAATACATTTAAACTCAGTTTTTCACAATTCCTGACATTTAATCCTAGTAAAAATTCCCTGTCTTAAGTCAGTTAGGATCACCACTTTATTTTAAGAATGTGAAATGTCAGAATAATAGTAGAGAGAATAATTTATTTCAGCTTTTATTTCTTTTATCATATTCCCAGTGGGTCAGAAGTTTACATACACTCAATTAGTATTTGGTAGCATTGCCTTTAAATTGTTTAACTTGGGTCAAACGTGTTGGGTAGCCTTCCACAAGCTTCCCACAATAAGTTGGGTGAATTTTGTCCCATTCCTCCTGACAGAGTTGGTGTAACTGAGTCAGGTTTGTTGGCCTCCTTGCTCGCATACGCTTTTTCAGTTCTGCCCACAAATTTTCTATAGGATTGAGGTCAGGGCTTTGTGATGGCCACTCCAGTACCTTGACTTTGTTGTCCTTAAGCCATTTTGCCACAACTTTGGAAGTATGCTTGGGGTCATTATCCATTTGGAAGACCCATTTGCGACCAAGCTTTAACTTCCTCACTGATGTCTTGAGATGTTGCTTCGATATTTCCACATAATTTTCCTTCCTCATGATGCCATCTATTTTGTGAAGTGCACCAGTCCCTCCTGCAGCAAAGCACCCCCACAGCATGATGCTGACAACCCCATGCTTCACGCTTGGGATGGTGTTCTTCGGCTTGCAAGCCACCCCCTTTTTCCTCCAAACATAACGATGTTCATTATAGCCACGTTATGACTGACTTGTGATCATTGCCCTTGCTAGTTTAATTGTATTGACATTCCCAGCCTTAGTTACATTCGTCCGTTTTTGTCCAGAATATTGAGTCATTGAAACTGAAACAGTGCATCCCGAATCGAGGCAGCAAACAATGTACCAGGCCAGCTGTGATTTACAACCTGATAGCAATATTTTTGGACTACCAACAAATGTATTGGTGAATTATATTAATTATGAATTGAACTGCATCCATCTATTCTGCCAACAATGCCTTAGTGTACATCATGGAACTTTGAGTCAAATATAACTTATTTTAAAAAACTCTTAAAGTTGGTTTTGTAGCATGAACTGGTAATTTGATATTTTTTACTGATATTATGATTGTCGTTTTTGTTTCATATCTGCAAAGTAGTTAAAACGCTGTCAGTTCCACTTTAAACTTTAGGTCACCGGTTACTTTGTGTGCTAAACGTGAAGTGTTGCAATGGGAAGTAATAGTTGTACATTTCGATTGGGAAATGATTAATGGTTGTGTTTTTGTATTCTTATGATTGGGACCTACTGGCTTTTTATGTCCGAGTTTATGGACTGCTTATCCTTTAACATCATGTTGTGTGTGACTGTTGTCTTTCCATCGGCCCTATGCAGTGGTGCCTGGTGAAGTGGGTATACTCTAATTTTGCCTAAAAGTTCCCAAACGGTATTCCTATAGATTTCTGATTTACACAGACACATACGGCTTATACCTGCGTATACCCTCAACTATACCACTGGCCCTTTGTGTTTTACAAAAAATGCACTCCTACATGAGTGCGCTGGTATTACGGTTGCTGTCCTTACAGAATCACGAACCTGTCACACACTGGATGCCTATAGGTTTGCCACTGCGCAAACATGTCTATAATAGATATAAAGGCTGTTAAGATATTAATGTTTCAAGAAAAGAGTGTATACAGCGCATTCGGAAAGTATTCAGACCCCTTGACTATTTACACATTTTGTTACGTTACACCCTTATTCTAAATTGGAAAACTACATTTTTTAAATCATCAATCTCCACACAATACCTCATAATGACAAAGCAAATACAGGTTTAAATATTTTTGCTAATTTAGAACGTAAGTATTACGTATTAAGACCTTTTACTCAGTACTTCGTTTTGTCACCAAAGCCCCATATACTACCCACCATTGTGACCTGTACGCTCGTTGGCTGGCCCTCATTACATATTAGTCGCCAAACCCACTGGCTCCAGGTCATCTATAAATCACGTCTAGGCAAATCCCCGCCTTATCTTAGATCATTAGTCACCATAGCAACACCCACCCATAGTATATGTTCCAGCAGGTATATCTCACTGGTCATCCCCAAAGCCAACACCTCCTTTGGCCGCCATTCCTTCCAGTTCTCTGCTGCAAATGACTGGAACGAACTGCAAAAATCTCTGAAGCTGGAGACACTTATCTCCCTCACTAACTTTAAGCATCAGTTGTCAGAGCAGCTTACAGATCACTGCACCTGTACACAGCCCATCTGTAATTAGCCCACCCAACTACCTCATCCCCATATTGTTATTTACATTGTTATTTATTTTGCTCTATCACTCCAGTGTTAATACTAGATTGTAATTATTTTGCACTAGGGCCTATTTATTGCCTTACCTCCATAACTTACTACATTTGCACACACTGTATATAGATTTTCTATTGTGTTATTGACTGTACATTTTGTTTATTCCATATGTAACTCTGTGTTGTTGTATTTAAATCGCACTGCTTTGCTTTATCTTGGCCAGGTCGCAGTTGTAAATGAGAACTTGTTCTCAACTGGCTTACCTGGTTAAATAAAAAAAGAAAAGCACCATAGGCAGCAATTACAGCCTCGAGTCTTCTTGGGCATGACGCTACAAGCTTGGCACACCTGTATTTGGGGAGTTTCTCCTATTCT
Source organism: Coregonus clupeaformis (assembly GCF_020615455.1). Taxonomy (NCBI): domain Eukaryota; kingdom Metazoa; phylum Chordata; class Actinopteri; order Salmoniformes; family Salmonidae; genus Coregonus; species Coregonus clupeaformis. The sequence goes on from NW_025537303.1 coordinate 11,418, forward strand.
TCTCTGCAGATCCTCTAAAGCTTTGTCAGATTGGATGGGGAGTGTCGCTGCACAGTTTATTTTCAGGTCTCTACAGAGATGTTTGTTCGGGTTCAAGTCCGGGCTCTGGCTGGGCCACTCAAGGACATTCAGAGATGTGTCCCGAAGCCACTCCTGCGTTGTCTTGGCAGTGTGCTTAGGGTCGTTGTCCTGTTGAAAGGTAACCTTCGCCCCAGTCTGAGGTCCTGAGCGCTCTGGAGCAGATTTTCATCAAGGATCTCTCTGTACTTTGCTCCGTTCATCTTTCCCTCAATCCAGACTAGTCTCCCAGTCCCTGCCGCTGAAAAACATCCCCACAGCATGATGCTGCCACCACCATGCTTCACTGTAGGGATGGTGCCAGGTTTCTCCAGATGTGACACTTGGCATTCAGGCCAAAGAGTTCAATCTTGGTTTCATCAGACCAGAGAATCTTGGTCTGAGAGTCCTTTAGGTGCATTTTAGCTAACTCCAGGCGGGCTGTCATGTGCCTTTTACTGAGGAGTGGCTTCCGTCTGGCCACTCTACCATAAAGGCTTGATTGGTAGAGTGCTGCAGAGATGGTTGTCCTTCTGGAAGGTTCTCCCATCTCCACAGAGGAACTCTGGAGCTCTGTCAGTGACCATCGGGTCCTTGGTCACCTCCCTGACCAAGGCCCTTCTCCCCCGATTGCTCAGTTTGGCTGGGCGGCCAGCTCTAGGAAGAGTCTTGGTGGTTCCAAACTTCTTCCATTTAAGAATGATGGAGGCCACTGTGTTCTTGGGGACCTTCAATGCTGCAGACATTTTTTGGTACCCTTCCCCAGATCTGTGCCTCGACACAATCCTGTCTCAGAGCTCTACGGACAATTCCTTCAACCTCATGGCTTGGTTTTTGCTCTCACATGCACTGTCAACTGTGGGCCCTTATTTAGACAGGTGTGTGCCTTTCCAAATCATGTCCAATCAATTGAATTTACCACAGGTGGACTCCAATCAAGTTGTAGTAACTTCTCAAGGATAATCAATGGAAAAAGGATGCACCTGAGCTCAATTTCGAGTCTCTCAGCGAAGGGTCTGAATACTTTCTAAAAACCTGTTTTCGCTTTATCACTATGGGGTATTGTGTGTAGATTGATGAGGAAAAAAATAAATGTAATCAATTTTAGAATAAGGTTGTAACGTAACAAAATGTGGAAAACGTCATACTTTCCGAATGCACTGTATATTTGGCCTGGCGAAGCAGTTTTATGCGCTGACTGAATGGAAGCTGATAATTATACATCTTTTACTCTGTTGGTCTTGGCAAGAAATTACGGGTCCTCACTGTCCGAGACCGAGTCAAGACAGAGTACAAATGTTCCCGACACCAAGACAAGACCGAGACACTCAATATGTGGTCTCGAGACTGGACTCGAGACAGAGACCAGTCGAGTACTAAAACACTGCACACACTGACACATACCCGCTCTGCTCTCTCCACCGTACTGTAGGCTGTACACCGGTCCAAAAGTCACTCCCAGTCTAGAGGTAAGAGCTTCTGTCAAGTTCTCAACATCGGAGCCAAACCAACTGAATGCTACTGCAAGTCTGAAGATCTGAGGCACAAGATAAACACCCACAACACGGTAAATTCACACAGGCACATTGTCGAAAACAAAGTATGAACAACACAAAATAAATACAAAACAAACAAAGAACATCCTTAGACCAGTAATGTGGTCAAGAGCAGAGAGTTTGAGAGTTGGTTCTGAGGACACACCCTCATGTCCCATATCTACTCCGTCTCTGAATTAAGAACGCATGGTGTTGGTTCAGCCTCATGGTTTTGGCCCAAAATAACTTACTGTAAAAAAAAATTATAAACAGGACACACCAAAGACAAGGAATAAATAGGTAACAGAAGAGATCCCAGTTAACAGTCATACACACATACACAGAGAAAGAAGGGTCCGATCCAGGCCTGCAGACCTAAACCCTGGCTGTACCATCACTGGGTGCGCCTGGAATAGGGGTCTTGGTCCCTTGGGTTAAAGGTTGGGTGGTGCATGGTTGAGACACGCACAGCCAAGCTGCACTGTCCTGACCGGTCCTCCCTCTGCAGTCATGATATAGGCTTAGAGGAGTTAGAAACGTGAGTGCTGTGGTTATTATAAAACACTGCATGTTTACAGAGCAAAGCCTCCATAGGAGCATCCTAAACTTCCCACATTCCCTTACATGCATGAATGGGAACTTCACACAGACAGACACACACCTCCACCAACTCTTATGACAGGCCATTGCAGTCAGCCTAGTTGAGGAGCACATACATTTTATATATGGAATCTAAATGAGGAATACAATCACTTTTAGATTTGGAAGATAAGTATCAAATGTATTAAAATGTTAAAATGACAGAGGTTTGCTTGAAGGCAGGGGAAAACGCTGAGCGCAATCCCAGGTGCCTGTTCTCTCCCTCTACATCCAACAGGGGTCACCTGCTAAACCACAGAAAAAGTAACAACCATTCACAGCTTAACCTGATGCAGTTAATATTATCCTGGGCCTCTTAAGAGTCAGTGTGGAACCACAGTGAAGGGGTGCTAGCAATTATACTGCATCACCCACATCCAAATGTTCCTACTATACACCAGTGTTAACGGTTTTCCCAATCATAACAATTAATTTCCCCAATGAGTGTCACAACCACGAGTGATAGATCTATGGTGAAATCTCAGATAGACATGGTATGTTGTTAGCTGCAGCAAAATACTTTTCCAAGTGTTTATATTCCCAGTGTAGAGGCTGCAGGAGTCCCATGTGAATGTGTAGTAAATGCAGTCCAATAGTCTCCATGATCTGCAGTCCTCCATGATCCCACCTCCCTACAGAGGCACCCTACTCACTCCACAAAGAGACCAATGTAAGCCTGCTGTTAGAGGAATCTAGACATGTTCCCAGGAGGCTCCAGTCAGGGCAGCGGGGCCTGGAGAGGGAGAGAGTGGGGACGTGAGGCGAGTGGACACGAGTGGGTTAGACCAGGTCAGCCTGGGTAGGCCCAGGTTAAACAGGGATCCCCATACGGTGCTTCTTTTTCTTGACCGTCTTGAGGCCGGTGAGCCGGCGCACATCCTCCTCGTCTGAGTCGTCCATCTCATCGTCAGCCGAGAACAGGATCTGAGAGAGAGAGAGAGAGAGAGAGAGAGAGAGAGAGAGAGAGAGAGAGAGAGAGAGAGAGAGAGAGAGAGAGAGAGAGAGAGAGAGAGAGAGAGAGAGAGAGAGAGAGAGAGAGAGAGAGAGAGAGAGAGAGAGAGAGAGAGAGAGAGAGAGAGAGAGAGAGAGAGAGAGAGAGAGAGGGGGGGGGGGGGGGGGGGGGGGGGGGAGAGAGAGAGAGAGAGAGAGAGAGAGAGAGAGAGAGAGAGAGAGAGAGAGAGAGAGAGAGAGAGAGAGAGAGAGAGAGAGAGAGAGAGAGAGAGAGAGAGAGAGAGAGAGAGAGAGAGAGAGAGAGAGAGAGAGAGAGAGAGAGAGAGAGAGAGAGAGAGAGAGAGAGAGAGAGAGAGAGAGAGAGAGAGAGAGAGAGAGAGAGAGAGAGAGAGAGAGAGAGAGAGAGAGAGAGAGAGAGAGAGAGAGAGAGAGAGAGAGAGAGAGAGAGAGAGAGAGAGAGAGAGAGAGAGAGAGAGAGAGAGAGAGAGAGAGAGAGAGAAAGAGAGAGCAAGAGAGAGGAAATGAGACCAAAGAAAGCCTGGCCTGCTGAACCCCCTACCTCTGCGGAAGCACAGTTCCCGCTCAGCCCAGTCAAAACTGTTCGCTGCTCTGGCACCACAATGGTGGAACAAGCTCCCTCACGACGCCAGGACAGCGGAGTCACTCACCACCTTCTGGAGACACTTGAAACCCCACCTCCTTAAGGAATACCTGGGATAGGATAAATTAATCCTTCTATCCCCCCTTAACCCACCCCCCAAAAAATAAAAAATAAATTGTAAAGTGGTTGTCCCACTGGCTATCATAAGGTGAATGCACCAATTTGTAAGTCGCTCTGGATAAGAGCGTCTGCTAAATGACGAAAATGTAAAATGTAATCTGCCTCAAAGGGGTGGAAGGATGGGGGTAGGGGCTGGTTGCTTAGGGTAAAAGAAGTGCTCACCCTGGTGGCAGTCCGGTATGCTACATCTCTTTTGGAGAGGCGCCTCCCTTTTGTCACACATTCGATCTGAAATGCATTCAGGCTCCAAACAGAGCTCCCTGGTAGTCTAGTGCTTAGGATTCGGCGCTCTCACCGCCGCGGCCTGGGTTCGATTCCCGGTCAGGGAACAAACTTTTTATTATTTCCAAGAATGCCCGACAACTGTAGCCCAGTCACCACAACTTTATAATTTACACTCGAGCACTTCTCCTTCTACCCGTTCATTCAGATCTTAAAATACAAAATGCATACAGTGCATTCATAAAGTATTCAGACCCCTTCACCTTTTCAACATTTTGCTAAATTACAGCCTTATTCTAAAATTGATTAAATTGTTTTTTCCCCCCTCATCAACCGACACAATACCCCATAATGACAAAGCAAAAACAGGTTAGACATCTTTGCTAATAAAATCCGAAATACCATATTTACATAAATATTCAGACCCTTTGCTATGAGACTCGAACTTGAGCTCAGGTGCATCCTGTTTCCATTGATCATCATTGAGATGATTATACAACTTGACTGGAGTCCACCTGTGGTAAATCCAATTGATTGGACATGATTTGGAAAGGCATACACCTGTCTATATAAGGTCCCACAGTTGACAGTGCATGTCAGAGCAAAAACCAAGCCATGAGGTCGAAGGAATTGTCCATAGAGCTCCGAGACAGGATTGTGTCGAGGCACAGATCTGGGGAAGGGTACCAAAACATTTCTGCAGCATTGAAGGTCCCCAATAACACAGTGGCCTCCATCATTCTTAAAATTGAAGAAGTTTGGAACCACCAAGACCATTTCTAGAGATGGACAAACTGAGCAATCGGGGGAGAAGGGCCTTGGTCAGGGAGGTGACCAAGAACCCGATGGTCAGTCTGACAGAGCTCCAGAGTTCCTCTGTGGAGATGGGAGAATCTTCCAGAAGGACAACTATCTCTGCAGCACTCTAACAAATCAGGCCTTAATGGTAGAGTGTTCAGATGGAAGCCACTCCTCAGTAAAAGGCAAATGACAGCCCGCTTGGAATTTGCCAAAAGGCACCTAAATGACTCTCAAACCATGAGAAACAAGATTCTCTGGTCTGATGAAACCAAGATTGAACACTTTGGCCTGAATGCCAAGCGTCACGTCTGAAGGAAACCTGGCACCATCCCTACGGTGAAGCATGGTGGTAGCAGCATCATGCTGTGGGGATGTTGAAGTGGCACCGGAGAAGATGGCTGCCGTTTTACAGCCCTCTAACCAATTGTACTATTATGTGTGTTTTGTCGCGTTATTTGTCATTTATTCTGTACATAATGTTTCTGCCACTGTCTCTTATGACCAAAAAGAGCTTCTGGATATCAGGACAGCGATTACTCACCTCGTATTGGATGAAGATTTTTTCTTCAACGAGCCGGACGCGAAGGATATCCTACAGACACCCGAAAAGCCCCAAATCCCCATCATTCGCATGAGAAAGAGATGGAGATATCGTGGACGTAGGTCGGGGTGCCTTGTAAGGATCCGACGGCGAGCGAGTAAACTGCCTCTTCCATCAATCCTATTAGCCAATGTTCAATCATTTGAGAACAAATTGGACGACCTAAGATTACGGTTATCCTACCAACGGGACATTAAAAACTGTAATATCTTATGTTTCGCTGAACAACGACATGGACAACACACAGCTGACGGGATATGCGCTACATTGGCAGGATAGAACCTCTGACTTCGGTAAGAAAAGGGGTGGCGGTCTGTGTATATTTGTAAACAACAGCTGGTGCACAAAATATAATACTAAGGAAGTCTCAAGGTTTTGCTCGCCTGAGGTAGAGTATCTCATAAGCTGTAGACCACACTATTTACCAAGAGACTTTTCATCTATGTTTTTCGTAGCTGTCTATTTACCATCACAAACCGATGCTGGCACTAAGATTGCACTCAATGAGCTGTATAAAGCCATAAGTAAACAGGAAAACTCTAATCCAGGGGCAGCGCTCCTAGTGGCCGGGGACTTTAATGCAGGGAAACTTAAATTTGTTCTACCTAATTTCTACCAGCATGTTAAATGTGCAACCAGAGGGAAAAAAAAACAACTCTAGACCACCTTTACTCCACACACAGAGACGCATACAAAGCTCTCCCTCGCCATCCATTTGGCAAATCTGACCATAACTCTATCCTCCTGATTCCTGCTTATAAGCAAAAACTAAAGCAGGAAGCACCAGTGACTCGGTTCATAAAGTGGTCAGATGACGCAGATGCTAAGCTACAGGACTGTTTTGCTAGCACAGACTGGAATATGTTCCGGGATTCTTAAGATAGCATTGAGGAGTACACCACATCAGTCAATGGCTTCATCAATAAGTGCATCGATGACGTCATCCCCACAGTGACCGTATGTACATACCCCAACCAGAAGCCATGGATTACAGGCAACATCTGCACTGAGCTAAAGGGTAGAGCTGCCGCTTTCAAGGAGCTGGACTCTAACTCGGACGCTTATAAGAAATCCCGCTATGCCCTCCGACGAACCATCAAACAGGCAAAGAGTCAATACCGGATTAAGATTGAATCGTACTACACCGGCTCTGATACTCGTTGGATGTGGCAGAGCTTGAAAACTATTACAGACTACAAAGGGAAGCACAGCCGCGAGCTGCCCAGTGACACAAGCCTACCAGATGAGCTAAATTACTTCTATGCTCGCTTCGAGGCAAGCAACACTGAAGCATGCATGAGAGCACCAGCTGTTCTGGATGACTATGTGATCACACTCCCCGTAGCCGATGTGAGTAACACTTTTAAGCAGGTCAACATTCACAAGGCCGCAGGGCCAGACGGATTACCAGGACGTGTACTCCGAGCATGTGCTGACCAACTGGCAAGTGTCTTCACTAACATTTTCAACATGTCCCTGACTGAGTCTGTAATACCAACATGTTTCAAGCAGACCACCATAGACCCTGTGCCCAAGGACACTAAGATAACCTAGGTGGTAAGGGTAGGTAACAACACATCTGCCACGCTGATACTCAACACGGGGGCCCTCAGGGGTGCGTGCTCAGTCCCCTCCTGTACTCCCTGTTCAACCATGACTGCATGGCCAGGCACGACTCAAAGACCATCATTAAGTTTGCTGACGACACAACAGTGGTAGGCCTGATCACAGACAACGATGAGACAGCCTATAGGGAGGAGGTCCGAGACCTGGCCTTGTAGTGCCTGGATAACAACCTCTCCCTCAACGTGATCAAGACAAAGGAGATGATTGTGGACTACAGGAAAAAAAAAAGAGGACTGAGCACGCCCCCATTCTCATCGACAGGGCTGTAGTGGAACAGGTTGAGAGCTTCAAGTTCCTTGGTGTCCACATCAACAACGAACTATCATGGTCCAAACACACCAATACAGTCGTGAAGAGGGCACGACAAAGCCTATTCCTCCTCAGGAGACTGAAAAGATTTGGCATGGGTCCTCAGATCTGACTGGTTGCATCACTGCCTGGTATGGCAACTGCTCGGCCTCTGACCGCAAGGCACTACAGAGGGTAGTGCGTACGGCCCAGTACATCACTGGGGCCAAGCTTCCTGCCATCCAGGACCTCTATACCAGGCGGTGTCAAGAGGAAGGCCCTCAACATTTTCAAAGACTCCAGCCACCCTAGTCATAGACTGTTCTCTCTGCTACCGCACGGCAAGCGGTACCGGAGTGCCAAGTCTAGGTCCAAAAGGCTTATCAACAGCTTCTACCCCCAAGCCATAAGACTCCTGAACAGCTAATCATGGCTACCAGGACTATTTGCACTGCCCACCCCCACCCCCTATTTTACGCTGCTGCTACTCTGTTTATTATTTATACATACACTTTAACTACCCACATGTACATATTACCTCGACTAGCCGGTGCCCCCGCACATTGATTCTACACCGGTACACCCCTGTATATAGCCTCCCTACTGTTATTTTATTTTACAGCTGCTATTTAGTTATTTGCTTTTATTAATTGTTTTACTTAACACATAAAAAAAAAAAAAATGCATTGTTGGTTAAGGGCTTGTAAGTAAGCATTTCACTGTAATGTGTACACCTGTTGTATTCGGCGCATGTGGTAAATAAAAATGTGATTCGATTTGATTCGTTTTTCAGCGGCAGGGACTGGGAGAATAGTCAGGATCGAGGGAAAGATGAACGGAGCAAAGTACAGAGAGATCCTTGATGAAAACCTGCTCCAGAGCACTCAGGACCTCAGACTGGGGGTGAATGTTCACCTTCCAACAGGACAACAACCCTAAGCACACAGCCAAGACAATGCAGGAGTGGCTACGGGACAAGTCTCTTTATGTCCTTGAGTGGCCCAGCCAGAGCCCGATCGAACATCTCTGGAGAGAACTGAAAATTGCTGTGCAGCGACGCTTCCCATCCAACCTGACAGAGCTTGAGAGGATCTGAAGAGAAAAATGTGAGAAACTCCAAATACAGGTGTGCCAAGTTTGTAGCGTCATACCCAAGAAGACTCGAGGCTGTAATAGCTGCCAAAGGTGCTTCAACAAAGTACTGAGTAAAGGATCTGAATACTTATGTAAATGTGATATTTCAGTTAAATGTGTTATACATTTGTAAAATTGTCTAAAAACCTGTTTTGGCTTTGTCATTATGGGGTATTGTGTGTAGATTGATGTGGGAAAAAAACCATTTAATCCATTTTAGAATAAGGCTGTAACATAAAATGTGGAAAAGGTCAAGGGGTCTGAATACGTTCCTAATGCACTGTATGCATGTTTATTTCAAGATCTGAATGAACGGGTAAAAGGAGAGGTACTCAAGAGTGTAAATAAAAAAATAGTTGTGCTGACTAGGCTACGGTTGTCGGGCATTCTTGGAAAGAATAAAAAGTGGGAAGAGTTGGGAAGAGATTTTTGACGTACCGATTCCAGGGCATAGTGTTTATGAACTGATACGCAAAACGACGCCGGATTCAAAACTTAACATTTTTCAATTTAAATTATTATATAAAATTATTGCTACCAATAGAATGTTATTAGTATGGGGGATACAATCTTCCCAGCTCTGCAGATTTGGCTGTGAAGAGACAATCATTAGATCATTTGTTTTGGTACTGTCCATTTGTAGCTTGTTTTTGGACACAGGTCCAGGAATGGCTGAAGGATTGCAATATTTACCTGGAGCTAACCCTGCAGATAGCACTACTGGGTGATCTGAAAAGTCATAGTCAATCAATCAATAATATAATAATACTTTTAGCAAAGATGTTTATTTTCAATTCACAAACTGTAGAAACTATGAGAATAGAAAGGTTCAGAACTTTTGTAAAACATCACAGTTGAAAAATATATGGCAAATAGAAATCCTATATGGATGGTGTTAAGAGATAGATGGGATGTGTTGAATGGAGCTGAAGGATGGGACTAATAACAACAACTAATAACAACAAGATAACTAGTGTAAGACATGCGAAAATGATCGGAGGAAGTTCAGGAGTAAAAACAAACCAAATATAATTATTGACTGTGTCCATAAAATGTATATAGTATGTATAAGCATGAAGTAGAGGCCTAAGCATTGTTGTTCACTAGTTTACTCCAATTCAGGAGGGGATGGTGGGGTTGGAAAGTAATAAAGGGAAATATATATATTTTTAAAGGATATATATATATGGGAGAGAAAAAAATAATATATATATATATATATATATATATATATATATATATATATATATATATACACATATACACACACACACACAGTGGGGAAAAAAAGTATTTAGTCAGCCACCAATTGGGCAAGTTCTCCCACTTAAAAAGATGAGAGAGGCCTGTAATTTTCATCATAGGTACACGTCAACTATGACAGACAAAATGAGAAAAGAAATTCCAGAAAATCACATTGTAGGATTTTTAATGAATTTATTTGCAAATTATGGTGGAAAATAAGTATTTGGTCAATAACAAAAAAGTTTCTCAATACTTTGTTATATACCCTTTGTTGGCAATGACACAGGTCAAACGTTTTCTGTAAGTCTTCACAAGGTTTTCACACACTGTTGCTGGTATTTTGGCCCATTCCTCCATGCAGATCTCCTCTAGAGCAGTGATGTTTTGGGGCTGTGCTGGGCAACACGGATTTTCAACTCCCTCCAAAGATTTTCTATGGGGTTGAGATCTGGAGACTGGCTAGGCCACTCCAGGACCTTGAAATGCTTCTTACGAAGCCACTCCTTCGTTGCCCGGGCGGTGTGTTTGGGATCATTGTCATGCTGAAAGACCCAGCCACGTTTCATCTTCAATGCCCTTGCTGATGGAAGGAGGTTTTCACTCAAAATCTCACGATACATGGCCCCATTCATTCTTTCCTTTACACGGATCGGTCGTCCTGGTCCGTTTGCAGAAAAAACAGCCCCAAAGCATGATGTTTCCACCCCCATGCTTCACAGTAGGTATGGTGTTCTTTGGATGCAACTCAGCATTCTTTGTACTCCAAACACGACGAGTTGAGTTTTTACCAAAATGTTATATTTTGGTTTCATCTGACCATATGACATTCTCCCAATCCTCTTCTGGATCATCCAAATGCACTCTAGCAAACTTCAGACGGGCCTGGACATGTACTGGCTTAAGCAGGGGGGACACAGCAGGATTTGAGTCCCTGGCGGCGTAGTGTGTTACTGATGGTAGGCTTTGTTACTTTGGTCCCAGCTCTCTGCAGGTCATTCACTAGGTCCCCCGTGTGGTTCTGGGATTTTTGCTCACCGTTCTTGTGATCATTTTGACCCCACGGGGTGAGATCTTGCGTGGAGCCCCAGATCGAGGGAGATTATCAGTGGTGTTGTATGTCTTCCATTTCCTAATAATTGCTCCCACAGTTGATTTCTTCAAACCAAGCTGCTTACCTATTGCAGATTCAGTCTTCCCAGCCTGGTGCAGGTCTACAATTTTGTTTCTGGTGTCCTTTGACAGCTCTTTGGTCTTGGCCATAGTGGAGTTTGGAGTGTGACTGTTTGAGGTTGTGGACAGGTGTATTTTATACTGATAACAAGTTCAAACAGGTGCCATTAATACAGGAAACGAGGGGAGGACAGAGGAGCCTCTTAAAGAAGAAGTTACAGGTCTGTGAGAGCCAGAAATCTTGCTTGTTTGTAGGTGACCAAATACTTATTTTCCACCATAATTTGCAAATAAATTCATAAAAAATCCTACAACGTGATTTTCTGGATTTTTTTTCCTCAATTTGTCTGTCATAGTTGACGTGTACCTATGATGAAAATTACAGGCATCTCTCATCTTTTTAAGTGGGAGAACTTGCACAATTGGTGGCTGACTAAATACTTTTTTCCCCCACTGTATGTGTGTGTGATATATATATATATATATATATATATATATATATATATATATATATATATATTGTGACGTCACGAGAGGCTACACAGCTTTCAGCGGGATTGCTCAAGTAGTGCAAGGAGACAAGGTTCAAACAAAACAAGGATTTTATTATATGTCTTGGGAAATTAACGAAAATATAACAAAATTCTGTTCTCTTGTGGCTCTTTAAGGGTTAACAGTTCAGGGATGTCTCTTCCACATCCAAAATCATAATTCTCACTCGCTCAGATAACTTTTCCCCAGCCTTACTGTAGTCCACGTTGCAGCTAGTGGCCAACCCAGCAAAAAGTCCTTCCAAATGTCTCTCACGTATTTCCACAGGTGCATATATCCAAAGGTGAGTATTTCCCAAAGGTAAGTATCTCCAAATCCTTATATTCCTCATGGAAGTGGACGTGCAGCACTCTTGTCCTCCAGAGAGCCCCCGGTTGGAGACTGTGTCTCTTCCCTTTCCCAACCTTCAGCTCATCAGCTCCTCATTTGTTTCAGCTGCGTGGGAAGATTGGCCATAGAGGGGTGGAGTTCCCGACCATACCAGCAGATGGAGCCATAGCTGTCTGGGTTTGCAGCCACCTCAGGGGGATGTAACGTCCCTCCAGGACACAGCCTCTCGTGACATCACAATATATATATATATATATATATATATATATATATATATATATATATATATATATATATATATATATATATATATATATATATATATATATATATATATATAGGGATTGGAAGTGATGCAGACAATTACATTAATGGAAGTTACAATCTATCTACAATATTAAAGCTGATCTACCCCCTAAAAAAAAAATATGAATAAAAAGTGTGTTCCCTGACAGGGAATCGAACCCAGGCCGTGGCGGTGAGAGCGCCAAACCCTAACCACTAGACCACCAGATAGGTGTGAAAGCAGCAGGAACAAATATCGCTTGACAATGTCATACAGGGGAGAAGTCTGTCAAAATGGGATATGGGTGTAGTATAGAAGGTAGCCATCAGTCTTGTTTACAGTGTAAACCAATATGTCAGCATCTGTAACTTAAGCAACAACTAGGTCCAACTCATCACTAAAAAACTAGCCTGCTATTTGCCATCTTCTGTAAGATCACTGCTCTTAATCTCTATGTAGACAAACAGACTAAATGTTTTCTGCTTGTGGCAGATTCCCAAAGCTATATATGCTCTGTGTACACCTGTACAGGAAGGTTTATTTAATAGTGGGTTTAGGCCCACTGGTGGATTGCAGATAGTTCCTCTGATAGGAGGAAGTGCTCAACCAGTTGGCAGTCTGCTACACTACATCCAGATGTCTATGAGAAACGACACCCGTCACACATGCCACGGCCAGTCGTGTATAGTGCTACAAATTCTATGTAATGGAAATTCCATAGGACATGCATTCCTAATATTAGATACAGCTTCCTGGTGGTCTATAGGTTAGGATTCAACGCTCTCACCGCTATTTTAATAACTCCTACAATGTATACATTTGAGTTATTTAACAGACGCTCTTATCCAGAGCGACTTTAGTGACTCAACAATGTCAATAGTGCTATTAGAGCTGGGTGATATGGACAAAAAGTAATATCAATATAAATTGACCCATTTTGCTTGATAACGATAAATACAACTAATATACACACATACATACAGTACCACTCAAAAGTTTGGACACACCAACTCATTCCAGGGTTTTTCTTTATTTTTACTATTTTCTACATTGTAGAATAATAGTGTAGACATCAAAACTATGAAATAACACATATGGAATCATGTAGTAACCCAAAAAGAGTTAAACAAATCAAAAATATATTTTATATTTGAGATTCTTCAAATAGCTACCCTTTGCCTTGATGACAGCTTTGCACACTCTTGGCACTCTCTCAACCAGCTTCACCTGGAATGCATTTCAATTAACAGTTGTGCCTTCTTAAAAGTGCATTTGTGAATTTCTTTCCTTCTTAATGCGTTTGAGACAATCAGTTTTGTTGTGACAAGGTGGGGGGGGTATACAGAAGATAGCCCTATTTGGTAAAAGACCAAGTCCATATTATGGCAAGAACAGCTCAAATAAGTGAAGATAAACAACAGTCCATCATTACTTTAAGACATGAAGGTCAGTCAATAAGGAACATTTCAAGAACTTTCAAAGTTTCTTCAAGTGCAGTCAAAAACCATCAAGCGCTATCATGAAACTGGCTCTCATGAGGACCGCCTCTGCTGCAGAGGATAAGTTCATTAGAGTTACCAGCCTCAGAAATTGCAGCCCAAATAAATGCTTCACAGAGTTCAAGTAACAGACACATCTCAACATCAACTGTTCAGAGGGGACTGTGTGAATCAGGCCTTCATGGTCGAATTGCTGCAAAGAAACCACTACTAAAGGACACCAATAAGAAGAACAGACCTGCTTGGGCCAAGAAACACAAGCAACTGGACATTAGACAGGTGGAAATTTGTCCTCTGGTCTGGAGTCCAAATTGGAGATTTTTGTTTCAACCGCCTTGTCTTTCTGAGACGGTGTGGGTGAACGGATGATCTCTACATGTATATCCCACCATAAAGCACGGAGGTGGTGGTGTTATGGTGCTTTGCTGGTGACACGGTCTGTGATTTATTTAGAATTCAAGGCACACAACCAGCATGGCTACCACAGCATTCTACAGCAATACGCGATCCCATCTGGTTTGTGCTTAGTGGGACTATCATTTGTGTTTCAACAGGACAATAATGCCATTTAGCAGACGCTTTTATCCAAAGCGACTTACAGTCATGTGTGCATAAATTTTTGTGTATGGGTGGTCCCGGGGATCGAACCCACTACCTTGGCGTTACAAGCGCCATGCTCTACCAGTTGAGCTACAGAGGACCACACAATGACCCAACACACCTCCAGGCTGTGTAAGGGCTATTTTACCAAGAAGGAGAGTGATGTAGTGCTGCATCAGATGACCTGGCCTCCACAATCCCCTGACCTCAACCCAATTGAGATGTTTTGGGATGAGTCGGACCGCAGAGAGAAGGAAAAGCAGCCAACAAGTGCTCAGCATATGTGGGAACTCCTTCAAGACTGTTGGAAAAGCATTCCAGGTGAAGCTGGTTGAGAGAATGCCAAGAGTGTGCAAAGCTATCATCAAGGCAAACGGTGGCTATTTGAAGAATCTCAAATATAAAATATAGTTCATCATAGTGCTTGGTGGTTTTTGCGACTGCACTTGAAGAAACTTTCAAAGTCCTTGAAATTTTCCGTATTGACTTACATTCATCTCTTAAAGTAATGGACTGTCATTTCGCTTTGCTTATTTGAGGTGTTCTTGCCATAATATGGACTTGGTCTTTTACCAAATAGGGATATATTCTGTATACCCCCCTACCTTGTCACAACACAACTGATTGGCTCAAAGGCATTGAGGAAAGAAATTCCACAAATTAACTTCACAGAACAGTGCAAACTGGCTCTAACCAGAATAGAAAGAGGGGTGGGGAGGCCCAGTGCACAACTGAGCAAGAGGACAAATACATTAGTGTCTAGTTTGAGAAACAGACGCCTCACAGGTCCTCAACTGGCAGCTTCATTAAATAGTACCCGCAAAACACCAGTCTCAACGTCAACAGTGAAGAGGCGACTCCAGGATGCTGACCTTCTAGGCAGAGTTGCAAAGAAAAAGCCATATCTCAGACTGCCAATCTTAATATTCTGGTTAGAGCCAGTTTGCGCTGTTCTGTGAAGGAAGTAGTACACAGCGTTGTATGATAACTTCAGTTTCTTGGCAATTTCTCACATGGAATAGCCTTCATTTCTCAGAACAAGAATAGACTGACGAGTTTCAGAAGAAAGTTATTTGTTTCTGGCCATTTTGAGCCTGTAATCGAACCCACAATGCTGATGCTCCAGATATTCAACTAGTCTCAAGAAGGCCAGTTTTATTATTTCTTTAATCAGCACAACAGTTTTCAGCTGTGCTAACATAATTGCAAAAGTGTTTTCTAATGATCAATTAGCCTTTTAAAATGATAAACTTGGATTAGCAAACAACGTGCCATTGGAACACAG
Organism: Coregonus clupeaformis; assembly: GCF_020615455.1. NCBI lineage: Eukaryota > Metazoa > Chordata > Actinopteri > Salmoniformes > Salmonidae > Coregonus > Coregonus clupeaformis. Next base: position 27,020 of record NW_025537303.1, read on the forward strand.
GACTAATGGTTGCTGATAATGGACCTCTGTACGCCTATGTAGATATTCCATTTAAAAAAATCAGCCGTTTCCAGTTACAATAGCCATTTACAACATTAACAATGTCTACACTGTATTTCTGATCAATTTGATGTTATTTTAATGGACAAAAAAAATGCTTTTCTTTCGAAAACAAGGACATTTCTAAGTGACCCCAAACTTTTGAACGGTAGTGTGTTTCCCATTCCAATAAAGCCCTTACATTTTATTGAATTGAGAGAGAGAGAGAGCGAGAGAGAATGAGAATGAGAGAGAATGAGAATGAGAGAGAGAGAGTGAAAGAAAGAAGAGAGAAAGAGAAATAGCAACAGAAACGGAAGTGTTTTGAAATGTTTGTTTGTGTGAGTAATGACTGTCTAATGTGCCTGTAAAACATTCACACACTTTCTCAAAACATATTTTCCTGTTACAGCTGAATAGTGTGGAATATGCTGCATTGACTACAGGATTACTGCCAAAACAAATTATTACCGCTGTCCTCTTGTGAAAAACATTAACTCAGTGGTTCCAGTAAAAAGACTAGATGAGTCAATCTGGGTGAGCAAAGGTACATATTTCTAGTGATGAAGATGGTGGTGGCAGTGCATCATCATTATCATCATCCTCACAAATAGAATGTAAATATAGTGCATTTCCTTACCTCCACATTATCTGTACCGTATTTTCCGCACTATAAGGCGCACCGGAGTATAAGCCGCAGCAGCTAAATTGAATGATATTGAATGATGTGTACATATATAAGCCGCACTGGACTATAAGCCGCAGGTGTTTTAATGTTTAATTACCATATGTAAGGGTTCGTGCACAGAGGGGATTGTCGGGAAAGAGACAAACTGTCTCGCTCTCGTAATGTCTGTCTGTCTTGCTCTCGTTCTGTCTCTCGTACCACTCTCGGTTCCACTTTTACGCGCTACCTGTCTCACTCTTTTCGGCCTCCAGCTTTCCTGCTGGAGCCCGCGCTTAAAGGTGGGGGGCGCGGACCGGTCATAGAGCCCATAGAGTTAAAGTTGGTGGACTGTAACCTGTAAAATCCATAGATTTAGGAGGTCTTCTAGTGGCCGTTAGCTGTAAAAATCCATAGATTAGCCGCACCGTTATATAAGCCGCAGGGTCGAAAATTGGGGAAAAAGGCGCGGCTTATAGTCCGAAAATTACGGTACTTCTTTTCTGTAAAAAAAGAAAAACATTTAGACACAGTATTATTAATTTCTTTTTTTACAGAGTACACTGTACGACTTAGACATTTTTAACTTTTCAAGTGGCTGAAACTTCTAGGTGCCAATGATACTGTTGTATTTACTGAAATAGAGAGTAGGGTAACCTGGGCAAAGAGCGAAGGACTTTCTCAAATATTTACACAAACATGGTCTCAAAGGTTAGATTTGTTTTTGGGAAAAATACAAATAACAAAATATTAATCAAGTGTAATCAGTTTGCGCTGTTCTGTGAAGGAAGTAGTACACAGCATTGTACGAGAACTTCAGTTTCTTGGTAATTTCTCGCATGGAATAGCCTTCATTTCTCAAAACAAAAATAGACTGACGAGTTTCAGAAGAAAGTTATTTGTTTCTGGCCATTTTGAGCCTGTAATCGAACCCACAATTGCTGATGCTCCAGATACTCAACTAGTCTCAAGAAGGCCAGTTTTATTGCTTCTTTAATCAGCACAACAGTTTTCAGCTGTGCTAACATAATTGCAAAAGGGTTTTCTAATGATCAATTAGCCTTTTAAAATGATAAACTTGGATTAGCAAACAACTTGCCATTGGAACACAGGACTGATGGTTGCTGATTATGGGACTCTAATCAGCCGTTTCCAGCTACAATAGCAATTTACAACATTAACAATGTCTACACTGTATTTCTGATCAATTTGATGTTATTTTAAAATGGACAAAAAAAATGCTTTTCTTTTCAAAAACAAGGACATTTCTAAGTGACCCCTAACTTTTGAACGGTAGTGTATATATGGTAGTGGTTAAGTGGCAAAAATGTTGGGTTAACTACTGTCAGAAAAATATATAATTATGATCTGTCATATCTCTCAGATATAGGACAGACTTTAAAACAAACTTCCTTTTGATTTATTATTTGACAGTTTTTCCATGTTTTAATCTGTTATTCAATGTGTTTCTATGTGCTAATAGCAGTGAGGCCAACTTTAATGTTTCATCAAATCATAGGGGTCCTAAAATGCGAAGGATCATTTAGCTATCTTAAAACAATTCCATATGTAAGCTTAGCAGAACCCCAGACTAAATAGTTAACCAGATGGCTACCTGGACTATCTGCTTTGACCTTTTTGCACTAACTTTTTTTGACTCATCTCATACACTGCTGCTACTGTTTACTATCTGTCACTTTATTCCTAGTTATATGTTCATATCTACCTCAATTACCTCAGCACTGGTAGCCCTTGTATAAATTATTGTTACTCATAGTGTATCTATTATTACGTGTTTTACTTTTTTATTATTTTGTTTCTCTCTGCATTGTTGGGAAAGGTCCGTAAGTAAGCATTTCACTGTTAGTCCACACTTTTTGCAGCTTTGGCTACTAGTGGGAACTTACACATAACTGTCAATAACAAAACATCTGATTGGCTTGGAATAAAAACATATGGATATAACAACCAGATGAATTGGTTAAAACATTAAACAGCAGAGATTTTTTATAAGAAAAATATCTCTATCCAAAGACGGAAGTGGGCTTAATGTGTAAGTGGGCATAATAGGTACGCTTACCCTAACAGTAGTTGTTTTAAAGAATGTGTTTTTCCCGCAATTATAATTTAAATTGTTGCTCAACGGTCATGTTCTTGCGCTTATCAGAATGCATCTCTCCCTTCACTCTGTGCACAAAGGGGGGAGAGAGAGTGAGAGCTGGCAGTGAAACAGGGACAGGGCAGATACTTTCATTGCACGAAGCAGGTAAATGCATATTACTGTTTAAAAAATAATTGTTTTGGAACCAATAAATCTGCAGAAAAGTTGTGTAGCCTAATCACCGAAAATTACAGATGTAAGCAAAATTGCTTCAATAAGAGGAGGAAATGTCGGTGTCTGTAATTTTCGGTTTATCGTCCCATCTCTAAGTGCTATGGATGACTCATGAGTTACCCTCTGTTACTGAAGAAACCAATCACCTAGGTATCACAATAAGCTCAACCTTTGATACCAAAGCAACTCAACTCTGGACTTGAAAAAACACTCCTTATAACGGATGGACAGTTTGTTTTTACAGTTTCTGATTCATAAGAATTCCCCCTGCTTGAGGCAGACTGTTAAATTACTTAATGTATGAATGTTTGTGAGTGTGGTTGTTGTCTCTGGTCTGTGGAGCAGATTGCAGGGCCAGGCCCACCAGGTTTACAGGCCAGTAAAGTGACTGGCCATGGGCACCGGGTGGAACGATTCACAGCCCAGAGACAGGCTCCTGCTGGTGCTGGGCAGAGTTTGTCTACATAGCCAGTGGAGGTCAAGGAGGACGTAGCTTAGCCCAGTGGCTACGTCAGCCTGAGGCAATGGAGGAGAGCGAGGCCAACACAGGGTTTGCAAGGAGAGGGCTTTTGGGGTAAGTAGGAGAGGTGGACAAGGCTCAGAATCAAATCAAGGACTTTAGTCTATATTCCTCCTAAGGATTTTCCCAAGCTCTTTCCCTAAACCAGCTTTTGTGTGTGTAATGTATGTGAATGAGTGTATGATTGTGCGTTAAGCATTTTGTGTCCATGACTTTATAAATGACCCTGTGTTAGTGGTGGGGTAAGGTCTTACCTCAGACTCTGAGTCGTCGTGGGAGAGTGCCCGTCTGTAGCGCACCTTACGGTTGCCCCGCACGTCCTCCCCCACCTCCCGCTCCTCCAGCTTGGCTTTTGTCCGCCCCTTCTTCATCAGGAAGTTATCTACCACCCAAAACATCAGGGCCTGAGGACAACATATGATACACAGCCCATTGAGCAAGAACACCACCAGACACACACATGACAGACAGTTTGATCACACACACACACACAAGCCTAATTGGCTAAAATCTGTCAACAAACATAAAATACACATAGTTGTAGCAAACAACAACCCATGAAGTAATACCATTACATATGATACTATGTTCTTAATTGAGCCCTGCCTCACAGAGGCACTGCACACTTAACTTACGTTAACGAAGAACGGGACGATGAGCATGACGATGGCCAGCTCCAACTGAGGATTGTTTATGGGGTTCAGGAGAGCCAGCTGTGACACACAGACACACAAATATGAGCACAACAAGCACACAAACAAGACAGGAAATACAAACATTAACACAGATGAGTTAAAACGACAGACAGTTTACAGTACTGTTATTATTCATACATTTTCCACAGGCATAATATAACTAAACTGATACAAATGGTCATAGGTCAGGACCCTGCCCATTATGCCCCCTACTCACCTTCTTCCACTGTGGGATGAGTAGGACCAGGATGATGAGGACCTTCTCAAACATCATGATGAGGATGTAGAGAGCACACTGGCCCGCCCACGCAGTGCACTGCACCGGCTCTCCTACACACACACACACACACACACACACACACACGTCTTACTATACCTTTGAGGACTTTTTGGAGACCAACAATTGATTCCCATTCAAAATCCTGTTTTCCCTTACCCCAATTCTAACCCTAACTCTAAAATAGTATTTTACAAGTGAGGACTGGCAAAAATATCCTCACTTCTCTGAATTTTTGTTGAGAATGGTTACATTTCTCCAGGTCCATCTCAGCCTTTTACTAAAACAGAAGCAGGGCGAATGCCTTGTTATTATTTCAACTGCAGATTGCGCCTCTAAATCAAAGAACCAGGGAAAGGTTTCGCTTAATGTGGCATCCATAAACCAACTCTGCCCGAGTTGAACAAGTTAACAGTGATCGACTGTGTTTGATCTGGATGACATTGCAGCACTGCAGTGCACGAGGTAGCCTCTGCCCTCTTCTGGACATCATGTGTACTACAGGGTGAAAGGATCTCTCATCCACACACACACACTCTCAAATCAAATCAAATTTTATTGGTCACATGCGCCGAATACAACAGGTGCAGACATTACAGTGAAATGCTTACTTACAGCTCTTAACCAACAGTGCATTTATTTTAAACAAAAAAAGTAAGAATAAAACAACAACAAAAAAGTGTTGAGAAAAAAAGAGCAGAAGTAAAATAAAGTGACAGTAGGGGAGGCTATATATACAGTAAAATAAAGTGACAGTAGGGAGGCTATATATACAGGGGGGTACCGTTGCATAGTCAATGTGCGTGGGGCACCGGCTAGTTGAGGTAGTTGAGGTAATATGTACATGTGGGTAGAGTTAAAGTGACTATGCATAAATACTTAGAGTAGCAGCAGCGTAAAAGGATGGGGTGGGGGGGCAGTGCAAATAGTCCGGGTAGCCATGATTAGCTGTTCAGGAGTCTTATGGCTTGGGGGTAGAAGCTGTTGAGAAGTCTTTTGGACCTAGACTTGGCACTCCAGTACCGCTAGCCGTGCGGTAGCAGAGAGAACAGTCTATGACTAGGGTGGCTGGAGTCTTTGACAATTTTGAGGGCCTTCCTCTGACACCGCCTGGTATAGAGGTCCTGGATGGCAGGGAGCTTTGCCCCAGTGATGTACTGGGCCGTACGCACTACCCTCTGTAGTGCCTTGCGGTCAGAGGCCAAGCAGTTGCCATACCAGGCGGTGATGCAACCAGTCAGGATGCTCTCGATGGTGCAGCTGTAGAATTTTTTGAGGATCTGAGGACCCATGCCAAATCTTTTTAGTCTCCTGAGGGGGAATAGGCTTTGTCGTGCCCTCTTCACGACTGTCTTGGTGTGTTTGGACCATGATAGTTCGTTGGTGATGTGGACACCAAGGAACTTGAAGCTCTCAACCTGTTCCACTACAGCCCCGTCGATGAGAATGGGGGCGTGCTCAGTCCTCTTTTTTTTCCTGTAGTCCACAATCATCTCCTTTGTCTTGGTCACGTTGAGGGAGAGGTTGTTGTCCTGGCACCACACGGCCAGATCTCTGACCTCCTCCCCTATAGGCTGTCTCATCGTTGTCGGTGATCAGGCCTACCACTGTTGTGTCGTCGGCAAACTTAATGATGGTGTTGGAGTCGTGCCTGGCCATGCAGTCATGGGTGAACAGAGAGTACAGGAGGGGACTGAGCACGCACCCTGAGGGGCCCCCGTGTTGAGGATCAGTGTGGCAGATGTGTTGTTACCTACCCTTACCACCTGGGGGCGGCCCGTCAGGAAGTCCAGGATCCAGTTGCAGAGGGGAGGTGTTTAGTCCCAGGATCCTTAGCTTAGTGATGAGCTTAGAGGGCACTATGGTGTTGAATGCTGAGCTGTAGTCAATGAATAGCATTCTCACGTAGGTGTTCCTCTTGTCCAGGTGGGAAAGGGCAGTGTGGAGTGCGATAGAGATTGCATCATCTGTGGATCTGTTGGGGCGGTATGCAAATTGGAGTGGGTCTAGGGTTTCTGGGATTATGCTGTTGATGTGAGCCATGACCAGTCTTTCAAAGCACTTCATGGCTACAGACGTCAGTGCTACGGGTCGGTAGTCATTTAGGCAGGTTATCTTAGAGTTCTTGGGCACGATGGTGGTCTGCTTGAAACATGTTGGTATTACAGACTCAGTCAGGGACATGTTGAAAATGTCAGTGAAGACACTTGCCAGTTGGTCAGCACATGCTCGGAGTACACGTCCTGGTAATCCGTCTGGCCCTGCGGCCTTGTGAATGTTGACCTGCTTAAAAGTCTTACTCACATCGGCTACGGAGAGCGTGATCACATAGTCGTCCGGAACAGCTGGTGCTCTCATGCATGCTTCAGTGTTGCTTGCCTCGGCGAGCATAGAAGTGGTTTAGCTTCGTCTGGTAGGCTTGTGTCACTGGGCAGCTCGCGGCTGTGCTTCCCTTTGTAGTCTGTAATAGTTTTCAAGCCCTGCCACATCCGACGACGTCAGAGCCAGTGTAGTATGATTCAATCTTAGACCTGTATTGACTCTTTGCCTGTTTGATGGTTCGTCGGAGGTCATAGCGGGATTTCTTATAAGCGTCCGGGTTAGAGTCCGTTCCTTGAAAGCGGCAGCTCTACCCTTTAGCTCAGTGCGGATGTTTCCTGTAATCCATGGCTTCTGGTTGGGGTATGTACGTACGGTCACTGTGGGGGACGACATCATCGATGCACTTATTGATGAAGCCAGTGACTGATGTGGTGTACTCCTCAATGCTGTCTGAAGAATCCCGGAACATGTTCCAGTCTGTGCTAGCAAAACAGTCCTGTAGCTTAGCATCTGCGTCATCTGACCACTTTTTTATTAGTCGAATCACTGGTGCTTCCTGCTTCAGTTTTTGCTTATAAGCAGGAATCAGGAGGATAGAGTTATGGTCAGATTTGCCAAATGGAGGGCGAGGGAGAGCTTTATATGCGTCTCTGTGTGTGGAGTAAAGGTGGTCTAGAGTTTTTTCCCCTCTGGTTGCACATTTAACATGCTGGTAGAAATGAGGTAGAACGGATTTAAGTTTCCCTGCATTAAAGTCCCCGGCTACTAGGAGCGCTGCATCTGGATGAGCGTTTTCCTGTTGATTAATGGCCTTGTACAACTCATTCAGTGCAATCTTAATGCCAGCATTGGTTTGTGGTGGTAAATAGACAGCTATGAAAAATATCC
>NW_025537304.1:0-7500 GCF_020615455.1 Coregonus clupeaformis
TAGGCTAACTGGCTGTGAGTGCTGGGTATAGGCTAACTGGCTGTGAGTGCTGGGTATAGGCTAACTGGCTGTGAGTGCTGGGTATAGGCTAACTGGCTGTGAGTGCTGGGTATAGGCTAACTGGCTGTGAGTGCTGGGTATAGGCTAACTGGTAGCTGACTCTACTCCAGAGGGGCTGACACATTTGAAGCTGGGTGTTGTGGGTAATGGCTGTATTTACTGTTTAGAGGCCTTTCAGGAAGTGCCAAGGCTCCCTCGAGACTAGACCGCCTTTTAGACTGGAGAGTAGGGGGGCATGGAGGGTGTTCTGTCGGAGGGGGGCGGGGCAGGGGGAACTGAAGGACAATTAGATTTACATTTGAGTCATTTAGCAGACGCTCTAATTCAGAGAGACTTACAGTAGTGAGTGCATACATTTTCATGAAAGGAAGGGCCATTGTCTATTTTCCTGTTTTAAAGTGAGTGCTTTGGGGGTTGGGTGCAGAGAGGCACAGAGGCCATTCTCCTTGAGGGAGTTGTGTGGCAGGAGAAGAGGGGGAGGGGCTACTGAAGGAAAAGACTACTGTATATTTTTTTAAGTTGGGCGATTGGAGAGTGGGGTGGGGGGTAATGATGGGGTTGTCTTTGAGGTATGGAACCCCATTTGGGTCTTTGCGTGTCAAACAAGATACACATCAAATAACACTATTTGACAAATAAGCTTTTAATTTGATGCGTCAAATAAGACAATTATATTATAGAATGTTGTGTGCGCGGAATTTGCATGCCAAGCCAAGCGCCACCACTATGGTCAGGAGCACCGTCAAAGCTGCAAAAAACAACAACAACAAATGTCTGCAAACAGACACACACACCGGCCACGATGTGTTTACAATAACGCCTTGGTAATAAGCCGAACGGGAAATCGTCTGTGTGAGCATTTGAACGAGCAGGATAAAAAATGTTAGCTAGGTAGTCCAACATTGTCCCCCCCCCCGACATGCAACCATCCCAGAGGCAGGGGAGAAAGGATGGTGATCCTGCTGCTTCTGCCTGCCACCCTGCCTGCCTGCCAGCCAGCCTGCCTGCCACGTCCCAAGCAGTTACACCTGATTCATCCTAGCTAGTCAAAATACAGAATAATAATCAAGTATTTAGTCAACAGTGATGCCAGTTTGGAAACTGGAGGCAGGCTGTCTCTCCACTACGTCTACTTCGGTTTGCAGTATGAAAAAGTCACTCACAAATACCTTTGATCCAGTTATTAACCTCTTAAGGATCCGACCCTTTTTTTCTTCCAATTTTCGCCTAAAATGACCCAAATCTAACTGCCTGTAGCTCAGGACCTGAAGCAAGGACATGCATATTCTTGATACCATTTGAAAGGAAACACTTTGAAGTTTGTGGAAATGTGATATTAATGTAGGAGAATATAACACATTAGATCTGGTAAAAGATAATACAAACAAAAAAACATGCATCTTTGAAATGCAAGAGAAAGGCCACAATATAATATTGCAGTTTAGGCGCAATTTAGATTTTGGCCACTAGATGGCAGCAGTGTTTGTGCAAAATTTCAGATTAATCCAGTGAAGCATTGCAATACTGGACTATTTTGTATCAAGTCTGCCCAAATGTGCCGAATTGGTCAATTGATACATTTTCAAGTACATAGCTATAGAGAACATACAAAAATGATATGGTAATACAAAATATAAGTTTACACACTCCCAGGAATGTCATACATGATGGATCATTAGCTTATACACTAACTTTCACACATCTAGATGGCCAGGCGGGGTGGGTGTGGAGCCAGAGACAGCAGGGGTTCAAACTGTAGAACCCAGTTCCTACATTTGAATATAAAAATGGATTTTATCAAACAACTATGCTACATTTAATCTCTGGGACCCTTAGGATGACAAATCAGAGCAAGATTACTGAATGTAAGTACATTATTTACCTTCAGAGGTGAATGTATCAAACCAGTTGCCGTGATACGTTGTTGTTGTGCACTCTCCTCAAACAATAGCATGGTATTTTTTCACTGTAATAGCTACTGTAAATTGGACAGTGCAGTTAGATTAACAAGAATTTAAGCTTTCTGCCCATATAAGACATGTCTATGTCCTGGAAAGTTTACTGTTACTTACAACAGTCATGCTAATCACATTAGCGCACGTTAGCTCAACCGTCCCGTTTCCGGGACACCGATCCCGTAGAGGTTAACAACTTCTGGGCTAGCCAGCTAGCTTTAGCTTGGTACCTAGCTAGCACCAATGCAACCAGCCTGAAAACAATGACCAGAAACTGCAATCATTTTTTATATTCTTAGCAATGATTTAGCAATCCATGTGACTAAGTATTAGCTAGGCAGCCACTTGTTGTTCTCCTATTGAAATCCAACTTTAGTTCATTAAAATAACTAGCTAGCTAGCTAGATAACGAACTAAACAAGCTGCCATCTATCGAGCCCTGTTGCCCCAAGCTAACGTTATAAGCAGCTAGCTAGCTCTATCTGGCTGGTGTTACTTGAACGGACCGAGTCTGACCATCATCAACCAAATAAGAAAACTGTCTTATAAATTAGGGATATTTTAGATTATGAAACCTAGCTAGATAGTTAGCTAGGTAACTATAGCTACTGAAACAGATGATGTCGTGTTGCTATGTGTCTGACCAGCACTGTCCCAGAGCTTGGGGAAGTGTGTCTCTGACCAGCACTGTCCCAGAGCTGGGGGAAGTGTGTCTCTGACCAGCACTGTCCCAGAGCTGGGGGAAGTGTGTCTCTGACCAGCACTGTCCCCGAGCTGGGGGAAGTGTGTCTCTGACCAGCACTGTCCCAGAGCTGGGGGAAGTGTGTCTCTGACCAGCACTGTCCCAGAGCTGGGGGAGGTGTGTCTCTGACCAGCACTGTCCTCAGAGCTGGGGGAAGTGTGTCTCTGACCAGCACTGTCCCCGAGCTGGGGGAAGTGTGTCTCTGCCTCGTGCGCCAGCAGCAGGTACACCAGATAACTTTACCAGCATCACAGCATCATACGTATTGGTGAATCGCTGTGACATATGAAATATGAGTGAAAGTGTAATCAATGTGTAATAACTAGGTTAAATGATTATGTGACGTGCTGATAAGGGTTAGGGTTAAGGAGAATAGCAGCAACTGTATGTAGCTATGTGTTGTAAAGTCTGGCCAAGAAGTTAGTTGCCCCAGCAGCAGCATAGAGGAGTTTAGACTTCGCTCTCTGTTCCATGACTTCCTTTCATTCTCTCTTTCCTTCTGCTGCTGTGTTTCCATGGCAATGCCTCCGGGGCGGACTGAAGGAGGGAGGGAGACAGAGGGAGGGAGAAAAGAGAGAAGAGAGAGATGCAGACAGTCTCGTCTCCTCACTCAGTCTAATGAAGATCTCCAGCTGTGTTATGTAAAGATGGCTGTGCTCGGTCCACACACACACACACACACACACACACACACACACACACACACACACATATAGCAGAAGGGTTCATGGGTAGACGGTACATGGGACAGACAGAAATAGCAGCAACCAGACAGAGTAGAATAGAACACACTGTACCACTTAGATACAGTACATCTATCCTGCAGTAGAACACACTGTACCACTTAGATACAGTACATATATCCTGCAGCAGAACACACTGTACCACTTAGATACAGTACATCTATCCTGCAGTAGAACACACTGTACCACTTAGATACAGTACATATACAGTGGGGGAAAAAAGTATTTAGTCAGCCACCAATTGTGCAAGTTCTCCCACTTAAAAAGATGAGAGAGGCCTTTAATTTTTATCATAGGTACACGTCAACTATGACAGACAAAATGAGAAAAAAAATTCCAGAAAATCACATTGTAGGATTTTTTATGAATTTATTTGCAAATTATGGTGGAAAATAAGTATTTGGTCAATAACAAAAGTTTCTCAATACTTTGTTATATACCCTTTGTTGGCAATGACACAGGTCAAAGGTTTTCTGTAAGTCTTCCAAGGTTTTCACACACTATTTTGGCCCATTCCTCCATGCAGATCTCCTCTAGAGCAGTGATGTTTTGGGGCTGTCGCTGGGCAACACAGACTTTCAACTCCCTCAAAGATTTTCTATGGGGTTGAGATCTGGAGACTGGCTAGGCCACTCAGGACCTTGAAATGCTTCTTACGAAGCCACTCCTTCGTTGCCCGGGCAGTGTGTTTGGGATCATTGTCATGCTGAAAGACCCAGCCACGTTTCATCTTCAATGCCCTTGCTAATGGAAGGAGGTTTTCACTCAAAATCTCACGATACATGGCCCCATTCATTCTTTCCTTTACACGGATCAGTCGTCCTGGTCCCTTTGCAGAAAAACAGCCCCAAAGCATGATGTTTCCACCCCCATGCTTCACAGTAGGTATGGTGTTCTTTGGATGCAACTCAGCATTCTTTGTCCTCCAAACACGACGAGTTGAGTTTTTACCAAAAAGTTATATTTTGGTTTAATCTGACCATATGACATTCTCCCAATCCTCTTCTGGATCATCCAAATGCACTCTAGCAAACTTCAGACGGGCCTGGACATGTACTGGCTTAAGCAGGGGGACACATCTGGAACTGCAGGATTTGAGTCTCTGGCGGCGTAGTGTGTTACTGATGGTAGGCTTTGTTACTTTGGTCCCAGCTCTATGCAGGTCATTCACTAGGTCCCCCCTGTGTGGTTCTGGGATTTTTGCTCACCGTTCTTGTGATAATTTTGACCCCACGGGTGTGAGATCTTGCGTGGAGCCCCAGATCGAGCGAGATTATCAGTGGACTTGTATGTCTTCCATTTCCTAATAATTGCTCCCACAGTTGATTTCTTCAAACCAAGCTGCTCACCTATTGCAGATTCAGTCTTCCCAGCCTGGTGCAGGTCTACAATTTTGTTTCTGGTGTCCTTTGACAGCTCTTTGGTCTTGGCCATAGTGGAGTTTGGAGTGTGACTGTTTGAGGTTGTGGACAGGTGTCTTTTATACTGATAACAAGTTCAAACAGGTGCTATTAATACAGGTAACGAGTGGAGGACAGAGGAGCCTCTTAAAGAAGAAGTTACAGGTCTGTGAGAGCCAGAAATCTTGCTTGTTTGTAGGTGACCAAATACTTATTTTCCACCATAATTTGCAAATAAATTCATTAAAAATCCTACAGTGTGATTTTCTGGATTTTTTTTTCTTAATTTGTCTGTCATAGTTGACGTGTACCTATGATGAAAATTACAGGTCTCTCTCATCTTTTTAAGTGGGAGAACCTGCACAATTGGTGGCTGACTAAATACTTTTTTTCCCCACTGTATCCTGCAGCAGAACACACTGTACCACTTAGATACAGTACATATATCCTGCAGCAGAACACACTGTACCACTTAGATACAGTACATCTATCCTGCAGTAGAACACACTGTACCACTTAGATACAGTACATCTATCCTGCAGTAGAACACACTGTACCACTTAGATACAGTACATCTATCCTGCAGTAGAACACACTGTACCACTTAGATACAGTACATCTATCCTGCAGTAGAACACACTGTACCACTTAGATACAGTACATCTATCCTGCAGTAGAACACACTGTACCACTTAGATACAGTACATATATCCTGCTGTAGAACACACTGTACCACTTAGATACAGTACATCTATCCTGCAGTAGAACACACTGTACCACTTAGATACAGTACATCTATCCTGCAGTAGAACACACTGTACCACTTAGATACAGTACATATATCCTGCTGTAGAACACACTGTACCACTTAGATACAGTACATATATCCTGCAGTAGAACACACTGTACCACTTAGATACAGTACATATATCCTGCAGTAGAACACACTGTACCACTTAGATACAGTACATCTATCCTGCAGTAGAACACACTGTACCACTTAGATACAGTACATATATCCTGCAGTAGAACACACTGTACCACGTAGATAGGAGTTAGCATTATGGATAAAACTACCTCTGGAGACCCCAGAGGAGAAACATCATGACATCAATCTCAACACAGCTCAGAGAAAATGCACTAAACAAGACAAGTACATGAGTAATGGAAATGTGTGTTCACCATTAAGATATGGTTCTTTGTGTGTGTGTGTGTGTGTGTGTGTGTGTGTGTTGGTTCGTTGATGGTGATGTCATTCCTAGGTACAGTAATTACAGATTGGTGTATAGATATTCTGGCGGAGGAGGGAGAGCATGGAAAATGTGTGTAATGAGAAATAGAATACTGTGTGTGTGTGACATGTAACATTATGACTAATGTAGTGTTAGTTCAAATAGACATAATTGAGACAAATGGTAGCTGTAGTAAATTACATACTGGAACACACATACACACACACACACACACACACACACACACACACACACACACACACACACACACACACACGGACAGTCAGGGCTAAGCAGTCGATGTGCTTCCTAGAAGAACAATATGACTCGTGCGGATAGGAAGGGGTAGACCAGGGGTGTCAAACATACGGCCCGCGGGCTGGATCCGGCCAATCCGTCCCGTGGCGTGGGGGGAAACAAACTCAATATACTTTAAAGTGACTAAAACCACATTTGAAACTGTAAAAATGATAATGGACCTACAGTCATACAGTTTCCTGACTGTTTCCAGCTCGCTAATAATCACCTAAATAAAAAGCTAGACAGTCAAGGAGCATCAAATTCCCCAAAATGAAAGATGGAGGATATTTTTTTGCCAATTTTGATGGCAAGGGAAATATAACCCATTTTCAGTGCAGCCCTCCGGACCTCGTTGAAGACCGAATGCGGCCCCCCGGGGAAAAATTTGTTTTTAACCCTGGGTTGAACACTAGTAGGGTCCTGAATCCTGGAATCTTTTAAGTGGGATTTCTGGGAATTTTTGGGAAAGTTACTCTGGTTTTGCAACTCTAGACTCTAAAGCAGGGATGGGTAACTGGCGGATCAATCCCCCCCTTAGATAAGTACAAGGTACAATTTCGAAATTTGGTCATTTTGCATCAGCAGTTTTTCCACTTATGTCAGTCACTGATAGTCAGTCAATTAGACCATGTCAGCAAAAACATTTTTAGATTGCTAAGTTAGTTTCGCGGCCAGCTATCTAAACTTGTTATCATGGTTGAGTTACCAGCTGTGGGGCCCCCATTTTTGATTTTGGTAGTCAGTTCACTCAGATATCATATTAAAAACTGCCAACATTTCCCCTCCACCCGATTTGCAAAATACGGTGAAAGAATACACTGACTAAAGAACAAGTAGAAAATAGACAAATAAAACCCTTCTTCAAAACATCTAAATGAATGTAGATTTGAGAATGGGCTCTTGGGACCAATTTTAAGAAATTTAGTGTATAATTATGACATTATTTGTAACAATGCAGGGTTTTTTTTTTATCAAAAAGGGGCCTCCCGGGTGGTGCAGCGGTCTAAGGCACTGCATCATAACGCTTGAGGCGTCACTACAGCTCCGGGTTCGATCCCAGGCTGTGCC
>NW_025537304.1:12500-15000 GCF_020615455.1 Coregonus clupeaformis
ACTCAGACACACACACACATTCACAATGAGACAGGATGTGATTCCCCTGTATTTTCCTGGTGTTGCAGAACATTCCCATTCCCACGCTGAAGGAGTTTGCCAAGGCCATGGAGAGGAACACACACGTCAAGAAGTTCAGCCTCGCCGCCACGCGGAGCAACGACCCCGTCGCTGTGGTGAGTGTCTGTGTGAGTGTGAGTGTGAGTGTGAGTGTCTGTGTGAGTGTCTGTGTGAGTGTCTGTGTGAGTGTCTGTGTGAGTGTCTGTGTGAGTGTCTGTGTGAGTGTGAGTGTCTGTGTGAGTGACTGTGTGAGTGTGAGTGTCTGTGTGAGTGACTGTGTGAGTGTGAGTGTGAGTGTCTGTGTGAGTGTCTGTGTGAGTGTCTGTGTGTGTCTCTGTGAGTGTCTGTGTGTGTCTCTGTGTGTGTCTCTGTGTGTGTCTCTGTGTGAGTGTCTGTGTGAGTGTCTGAGTGTGAGTGTCTGTGAATGTGAGTGTCTGTGTGAGTGTCTGTGTGAGTGTGAGTGTCTGTGTGAGTGTCTGTGTGAGTGTCTGTGTGAGTGTCTGTGTGAGTGTCTGTGTGAGTGTCTGTGTGAGTGTCTGTGTGTGTGTCTGTGTGAGTGTCTGTGTGAGTGTCTGTGTGAGTGTCTGTGTCTGTGTGAGTGTCTGTGTGAGTGTCTATGTGAGTGTCTGTGTGTGTGTGAGTGTCTGTGTGTGTGTGTCTGTGTGAGTGTCTGTGTGAGTGTCTGTGTGAGTGTCTGTGTGAGTGTCTGTGTGAGTGTCTGTGTGAGTGTCTGTGTGAGTGTCTGTGTGAGTGTCTGTGTGAGTGTCTGTGTGAGTGTCTGTGTGAGTGTGTGTGTGTGTGTGTGTGTGTGTGTGTCTGTGTGAGTGTCTTTGTGTGTGAGTGTCTGTGTGTGTGTGTGAGTGTGTGTCCACAAGAATAGTAAAAGAAAGAAGAATGTGACCAACTAGGGACATTTTGCTGGTCTCCACAAGAAAAAGGCTATTTCTAGGGGCTTTAGGGTTAGGGGTTAAAGGTTAGGAATATTGTTTAGGTCTAGGGTTAAGGTTAGGTGTTGGGGTAAGGGAAAATCAGATTCTGATTGGTAATCAATTGTGTGTCCCCACAATGTTAGTAAAACAAGACTGTGTGTGTGATCCTGTCATGTGACCCCGACCCCGTTGCAGTGTGTGTGTGTAGGGTAGAAGTGTGTGCAGGTTTTTGCTCCAACCCACTCCTAACTACTCCCCCTCGCCCAGGCGATGAGTGAGATGCTGAAGGAAAACAAGTCGTTGCGGAGCCTCAACCTGGAGTCTAACTTCATCACCAGCGCTGGTGCTGCCGCCCTAGTGGACGCTCTCAGAGACAATGACACACTGACTGAGATCAAGATAGACAACCAGGTAACACACACACACACATTATTGCACTAAATATACACACACACTAACTCACTACAGGGTTTTTTCTGCATAGAAAATTCTTAGGTGGGCTGCCTAAGTGTTTTTTCGGGCCGCCTATGTCCAGTGTTCGGGATGGTGAAACTTTTTCAGTGTAAACTTAAACGACTAAAACCAGATACAGTGGGGAAAAAAAGTATTTAGTCAGTCACCAATTGTGCAAGTTCTCCCACTTAAAAAGATGAGAGGCCTGTAATTTTCATCATAGGTACACGTCAACTATGACAGACAAAATGAGAAAAAAAAATCCAGAAAATCACATTGTAGGATTTTTTATGAATTTATTTGCAAATTATGGTGGAAAATAAGTATTTGGTCAATAACAAAAGTTTGTTAATACTTTGTTATATACCCATTGTTGGCAATGATACAGGTCAAACGTTTTCTGTAAGTCTTCACAAGGTTCTCACACACTGTTGCTGGTATTTTGGCCCATTCCTCCATGCAGATCTCCTCTAGAGCAGTGATGTTTTGGGGCTGTCGCTGGGCAACACGGACTTTCAACTCCCTCCAAAGATTTTCTATGGGGTTGAGATCTGGAGACTGGCTAGGCCACTCCAGGACCTTGAAATGCTTCTTACGAAGCCACTCCTTCGTTGCCCGGGCGGTGTGTTTGGGATCATTGTCATGCTGAAAGACCCAGCCACGTTTCATCTTCAATGCCCTTGCTGATGGAAGGAGGTTTTCACTCAAAATCTCATGATACATGGCCCCATTCATTCTTTCCTTTACACGGATCAGTCGTCCTGGTCCCTTTGCAGAAAAACAGCCCCAAAGCATGATGTTTCCACCCCCATGCTTCACAGTAGGTATGGTGTTCTTTGGATGCAACTCAGCATTCTTTGTCCTCCAAACACGACGAGTTGAGTTTTTACCAAAAAGTTATACTTTGGTTTCATCTGACCATATGACATTCTCCCAATCCTCTTCTGGATCATCCAAATGCACTCTAGCAAACTTCAGATGGGCCTGGACATATACTGGCTTAAGCAGGGGACACGTCTGGCACTGCAGGATTTGAGTCCCTGGCGGCGTAGTGTGTT
>NW_025537304.1:20000-37364 GCF_020615455.1 Coregonus clupeaformis
ATAATGTATTATACTACAGTCAGACAGGGTTACTATAACACAGTATAATGTATTATACTACAGTCAGTCAGACAGGGTTACTATAACACAGTATAATGTATTATACTACAGTCAGACAGACAGGGTTACTATAACACAGTATAATGTATTATACTACAGTCAGACAGACAGGGTTACTATAACACAGTATAATGTATTATACTACAGTCAGTCAGACAGGGTTACTATAACACAGTATAATGTATTATACTACAGTCTGACAGGGTTACTATAACACAGTATAATGTATTATACTACAGTCAGTCAGACAGGGTTACTATAACACAGTATAATGTATTATACTACAGTCTGACAGGGTTACTATAACACAGTATAATGTATTATACTACAGTCAGTCAGACAGGGTTACTATAACACAGTATAATGTATTATACTACAGTCTGACAGGGTTACTATAACACAGTATAATGTATTATACTACAGTCAGTCAGACAGGGTTACTATAACACAGTATAATGTATTATACTACAGTCAGTCAGACAGGGTTACTATAACACAGTATAATGTATTATACTACAGTCAGACAGGGTTACTATAACACAGTATAATGTATTATACTACAGTCAGACAGACAGGGTTACTATAACACAGTATAATGTATTATGCTACAGTCAGACAGGGTTACTATAACACAGTATAATGTATTATACTACAGTCAGTCAGACAGGGTTACTATAACACAGTATAATGTATTATACTACAGTCAGACAGGGTTACTATAACACAGTATAATGTATTATGCTACAGTCAGACAGACAGGGTTACTATAACACAGTATAATGTATTATACTACAGTCAGACAGGGTTACTATAACACAGTATAATGTATTATACTACAGTCAGTCAGACAGGGTTACTATAACACAGTATAATGTATTATACTACAGTCAGACAGGGTTACTATAACACAGTATAATGTATTATACTACAGTCAGACAGGGTTACTATAACACAGTATAATGTATTATACTACAGTCAGTCAGACAGGGTTACTATAACACAGTATAATGTATTATGCTACAGTCAGTCAGACAGGGTTACTATAACACAGTATAATGTATTATACTACAGTCAGACAGGGTTACTATAACACATAATAATGTATTATACTACAGTCAGACAGGGTTACTATAACACAGTATAATGTATTATACTACAGTCAGACAGGGTTACTATAACACAGTATAATGTATTATACTACAGTCAGACAGGGTTACTATAACACAGTATAATGTATTATACTACAGTCAGACAGACAGGGTTACTATAACACAGTATAATGTATTATACTACAGTCAGTCAGACAGGGTTACTATAACACAGTATAATGTATTATACTACAGTCAGACAGACAGGGTTACTATAACACAGTATAATGTATTATGCTACAGTCAGTCAGACAGGGTTACTATAACACAGTATAATGTATTATACTACAGTCAGACAGGGTTACTATAACACAGTATATGTATTATACTACAGTCAGACAGGGTTACTATAACACAGTATAATGTATTATACTACAGTCAGTCAGACAGGGTTACTATAACACAGTATAATGTATTATACTATCAGTCAGACAGGGTTACTATAACACAGTATAATGTATTATACTACAGTCAGTCAGACAGGGTTACTATAACACAGTATAATGTATTATACTACAGTCAGACAGGGTTACTATAACACAGTATAATGTATTATGCTACAGTCAGACAGACAGGGTTACTATAACACAGTATAATGTATTATACTACAGTCAGACAGGGTTACTATAACACAGTATAATGTATTATACTACAGTCAGTCAGACAGGGTTACTATAACACAGTATAATGTATTATACTACAGTCAGACAGGGTTACTATAACACAGTATAATGTATTATACTACAGTCAGACAGGGTTACTATAACACAGTATAATGTATTATACTACAGTCAGTCAGACAGGGTTACTATAACACAGTATAATGTATTATGCTACAGTCAGTCAGACAGGGTTACTATAACACAGTATAATGTATTATACTACAGTCAGACAGGGTTACTATAACACAGTATAATGTATTATACTACAGTCAGACAGGGTTACTATAACACAGTATAATGTATTATACTACAGTCAGACAGGGTTACTATAACACAGTATAATGTATTATACTACAGTCAGACAGGGTTACTATAACACAGTATAATGTATTATACTACAGTCAGACAGACAGGGTTACTATAACACAGTATAATGTATTATGCTACAGTCAGTCAGACAGGGTTACTATAACACAGTATAATGTATTATACTACAGTCAGACAGGGTTACTATAACACAGTATAATGTATTATACTACAGTCAGACAGGGTTACTATAACACAGTATAATGTATTATACTACAGTCAGTCAGACAGGGTTACTATAACACAGTATAATGTATTATACTACAGTCAGTCAGGGTTACTATAACACAGTATAATGTATTATACTACAGTCAGACAGGGTTACTATAACACAGTATAATGTATTATACTACAGTCTGACAGGGTTACTATAACACAGTATAATGTATTATACTACAGTCAGTCAGACAGGGTTACTATAACACAGTATAATGTATTATACTACAGTCAGACAGGGTTACTATAACACAGTATAATGTATTATACTACAGTCAGACAGGGTTACTATAACACAGTATAATGTATTATACTACAGTCAGTCAGACAGGGTTACTATAACACAGTATAATGTATTATACTACAGTCAGTCAGACAGGGTTACTATAACACAGTATAATGTATTATACTACAGTCAGACAGGGTTACTATAACACAGTATAATGTATTATACTACAGTCAGACAGGGTTACTTTAACACAGTATAATGTATTATACTACAGTCAGTCAGACAGGGTTACTATAACACAGTATAATGTATTATACTACAGTCAGTCAGACAGGGTTACTATAACACAGTATAATGTATTATACTACAGTCAGACAGGGTTACTATAACACAGTATAATGTATTATACTACAGTCAGACAGGGTTACTATAACACAGTATAATGTATTATACTACTCAGTCAGACAGGGTTACTATAACACAGTATAATGTATTATGCTACAGTCAGTCAGACAGGGTTACTATAACACAGTATAATGTATTATACTACAGTCAGACAGGGTTACTATAACACAGTATAATGTATTATACTACAGTCAGACAGACAGGGTTACTATAACACAGTATAATGTATTATACTACAGTCAGACAGGGTTACTATAACACAGTATAATGTATTATACTACAGTCAGACAGGGTTACTATAACACAGTATAATGTATTATACTACAGTCAGTCAGATAGGGTTACTATAACACAGTATAATGTATTATGCTACAGTCAGTCAGACAGGGTTACTATAACACAGTATAATGTATTATACTACAGTCAGACAGGGTTACTATAACACAGTATAATGTATTATACTACAGTCAGACAGGGTTACTATAACACAGTATAATGTATTATACTACAGTCAGTCAGACAGGGTTACTATAACACAGTATAATGTATTATACTACAGTCAGTCAGGGTTACTATATCACAGTATAATGTATTATACTACAGTCAGTCAGGGTTACTATAACACAGTATAATGTATTATACTACAGTCTGACAGGGTTACTATAACACAGTATAATGTATTATACTACAGTCAGACAGGGTTACTATAACACAGTATAATGTATTATACTACAGTCAGACAGGGTTACTATAACACAGTATAATGTATTATACTACAGTCAGTCAGACAGGGTTACTATAACACAGTATAATGTATTATACTACAGTCAGTCAACAGGGTTACTATAACACAGTATAATGTATTATACTACAGTCAGTCAGGGGTTACTATAACACAGTATAATGTATTATACTACAGTCAGACAGGGTTACTATAACACAGTATAATGTATTATACTACAGTCAGTCAGACAGGGTTACTATAACACAGTATAATGTATTATACTACAGTCAGTCAGACAGGGTTACTATAACACAGTATAATGTATTATACTACAGTCAGTCAGACAGGAGTTACTATAACACAGTATAATGTATTATACTACAGTCAGACAGGGTTACTATAACACAGTATAATGTATTATACTACAGTCTGACAGGGTTACTATAACACAGTATAATGTATTATACTACAGTCAGACAGGGTTACTATAACACAGTATAATGTATTATACTACAGTCAGACAGGGTTACTATAACACAGTATAATGTATTATACTACAGTCAGACAGGGTTACTATAACACAGTATAATGTATTATACTACAGTCAGTCAGACAGGGTTACTATAACACAGTATAATGTATTATACTACAGTCAGACAGACAGGGTTACTATAACACAGTATAATGTATTATACTAGTCAGTCAGACAGGATTACTATAACACAGTATAATGTATTATACTACAGTCAGTCAGACAGGGTTACTATAACACAGTATAATGTATTATACTACAGTCAGTCAGACAGGGTTACTATAACACAGTATAATGTATTATACTACAGTCATCAGACAGGGTTACTATAACACAGTATAATGTATTATACTACAGTCAGACAGGGTTACTATAACACAGTATAATGTATTATACTACAGTCAGACAGGGTTACTATAACACAGTATAATGTATTATACTACAGTCAGTCAGACAGGGTTACTATAACACAGTATAATGTATTATACTACAGTCAGTCAGACAGGGTTACTATAACACAGTATAATGTATTATACTACAGTCAGACAGGGTTACTATAACACAGTATAATGTATTATACTACAGTCAGACAGGGTTACTATAACACAGTATAATGTATTATACTAAGTCAGTCAGACAGGGTTACTATAACACAGTATAATGTATTATACTACAGTCAGTCAGACAGGGTTACTATAACACAGTATAATGTATTATACTACAGTCAGACAGGGTTACTATAACACAGTATAATGTATTATACTACAGTCGTCAGACAGGGTTACTATAACACAGTATAATGTATTATACTACAGTCAGACAGGGTTACTATAACACAGTATAATGTATTATACTACAGTCAGACAGGGTTACTATAACACAGTATAATGTATTATACTACAGTCAGTCAGACAGGGTTACTATAACACAGTATAATGTATTATACTACAGTCAGACAGGGTTACTATAACACAGTATAATGTATTATACTACAGTCTGACAGGGTTACTATAACACAGTATAATGTATTATACTACAGTCAGACAGGGTTACTATAACACAGTATAATGTATTATACTACAGTCAGACAGACGGGTTACTATAACACAGTATAATGTATTATACTACAGTCAGACAGACAGGGTTACTATAACACAGTATAATGTATTATACTACAGTCGACAGGGTTACTATAACACAGTATAATGTATTATACTACAGTCAGACAGGGTTACTATAACACAGTATAATGTATTATACTACAGTCAGTCAGACAGGGTTACTATAACACAGTATAATGTATTATACTACAGTCAGACAGGGTTACTATAACACAGTATAATGTATTATACTACAGTCAGTCAGACAGGGTTACTATAACACAGTATAATGTATTATACTACAGTCAGACAGGGTTACTATAACACAGTATAATGTATTATACTACAGTCAGACAGGGTTACTATAACACAGTATAATGTATTATACTACAGTCAGTCAGACAGGGTTACTATAACACAGTATAATGTATTATACTACAGTCAGTCAGTCAGGGTTACTATAACACAGTATAATGTATTATACTA
This sequence comes from Coregonus clupeaformis, assembly GCF_020615455.1. Classification (NCBI taxonomy): domain Eukaryota; kingdom Metazoa; phylum Chordata; class Actinopteri; order Salmoniformes; family Salmonidae; genus Coregonus; species Coregonus clupeaformis. The sequence goes on from NW_025537304.1 coordinate 25,929, forward strand.
CAGTCTGACAGGGTTACTATATCACAGTATAATGTATTATACTACAGTCAGACAGGGTTACTATAACACAGTATAATGTATTATACTACAGTCTGACAGGGTTACTATAACACAGTATAATGTATTATACTACAGTCAGACAGGGTTACTATAACACAGTATAATGTATTATACTACAGTCAGTCAGACAGGGTTACTATAACACAGTATAATGTATTATACTACAGTCAGACAGACAGGGTTACTATAACACAGTATAATGTATTATACTACAGTCAGACAGGGTTACTATAACACAGTATAATGTATTATACTACAGTCAGTCAGACAGGGTTACTATAACACAGTATAATGTATTATACTACAGTCAGACAGGGTTACTATAACACAGTATAATGTATTATACTACAGTCAGACAGGGTTACTATAACACAGTATAATGTATTATACTACAGTCAGACAGGGTTACTATAACACAGTATAATGTATTATACTACAGTCATCGACAGGGTTACTATAACACAGTATAATGTATTATACTACAGTCAGACAGGGTTACTATAACACAGTATAATGTATTATACTACAGTCAGTCAGACAGGGTTACTATAACACAGTATAATGTATTATACTACAGTCAGTCAGACAGGGTTACTATAACACAGTATAATGTATTATACTACAGTCAGTCAGACAGGGTTACTATAACACAGTATAATGTATTATACTACAGTCAGACAGAGGTTACTATAACACAGTATAATGTATTATACTACAGTCAGACAGGGTTACTTATAACACAGTATAATGTATTATACTACAGTCAGACAGGGTTACTATAACACAGTATAATGTATTATACTACAGTCAGAGACAGGGTTACTATAACACAGTATAATGTATTATACTACAGTTCAGACAGGGTTACTATAACACAGTATAATGTATTATGCTACAGTCAGACAGGGTTACTATAACACAGTATAATGTATTATACTACAGTCAGACAGGGTTACTATAACACAGTATAATGTATTATACTACAGTCAGTCAGACAGGGTTACTATAACACAGTATAATGTATTATACTACAGTCAGACAGGGTTACTATAACACAGTATAATGTATTATACTACAGTCAGACAGGGTTACTATAACACAGTATAATGTATTATACTACAGTCAGTCAGACAGGGTTACTATAACACAGTATAATGTATTATACTACAGTCAGTCAGACAGGGTTACTATAACACAGTATAATGTATTATACTACAGTCAGACAGGGTTACTATAACACAGTATAATGTATTATACTACAGTCAGTCAGACAGGGTTACTATAACACAGTATAATGTATTATACTACAGTCAGACAGGGTTACTATAACACAGTATAATGTATTATACTACAGTCAGTCAGACAGGGTTACTATAACACAGTATAATGTATTATGCTACAGTCAGTCAGACAGGGTTACTATAACACAGTATAATGTATTATACTACAGTCAGACAGGGTTACTATAACACAGTATAATGTATTATACTACAGTCAGTCAGACAGGGTTACTATAACACAGTATAATGTATTATACTAACAGTCAGACAGGGTTACTATAACACAGTATAATGTATTATACTACAGTCAGACAGGGTTACTATAACACAGTATAATGTATTATACTACAGTCAGTCAGACAGGGTTACTATAACACAGTATAATGTATTATACTACAGTCAGTCAGACAGGGTTACTATAACACAGTATAATGTATTATACTACAGTCAGACAGGGTTACTATAACACAGTATAATGTATTATACTACAGTCAGACAGGGTTACTATAACACAGTATAATGTATTATACTACAGTCAGTCAGACAGGGTTACTATAACACAGTATAATGTATTATACTACAGTCAGTCAGACAGGGTTACTATAACACAGTATAATGTATTATACTACAGTCAGACAGGGGGTTACTATAACACAGTATAATGTATTATACTACAGTCAGACAGGGTTACTATAACACAGTATAATGTATTATACTACAGTCAGTCAGACAGGGTTACTATAACACAGTATAATGTATTATACTACAGTCAGTCGGACAGGGTTACTATAACACAGTATAATGTATTATACTACAGTCAGACAGGGGTTACTATAACACAGTATAATGTATTATACTACAGTCAGTCAGACAGGGTTACTATAACACAGTATAATGTATTATACTACAGTCAGTCAGACAGGGTTACTATAACACAGTATAATGTATTATACTACAGTCAGACAGACAGGGTTACTATAACACAGTATAATGTATTATACTACATCAGTCAGACAGGGTTACTATAACACAGTATAATGTATTATACTACAGTCAGACAGGGTTACTATAACACAGTATAATGTATTATACTACAGTCAGACAGGGTTACTATAACACAGTATAATGTATTATACTACAGTCAGACAGGGTTACTATAACACAGTATAATGTATTATACTACAGTCAGTCAGACAGGGTTACTATAACACAGTATAATGTATTATACTACAGTCAGTCAGACAGGGTTACTATAACACAGTATAATGTATTATACTACAGTCAGACAGGGTTACTATAACACAGTATAATGTATTATACTACAGTCAGACAGGGTTACTATAACACAGTATAATGTATTATACTACAGTCAGTCAGACAGGGTTACTATAACACAGTATAATGTATTATACTACAGTCAGTCAGACAGGGTTACTATAACACAGTATAAATGTATTATACTACAGTCAGTCAGACAGGGTTACTATAACACAGTATAATGTATTATACTACAGTCGACAGGGTTACTATAACACAGTATAATGTATTATACTACAGTCTGACAGGGTTACTATAACACAGTATAATGTATTATACTACAGTCAGACAGGGTTACTATAAAGTATAATGTGTTATACTAGCCAGTCAGTCAGACAGGGTTACTATAACACAGTATAACTACACTCAGTCAGGGTTACTATATCACAGTATAATGCTATTATACTACAGTCAGTCAGGTTACTATAACACAGTATAATGTATTATACTACAGTCTGACAGGGTTACTATAACACAGTATAATGTATTATACTACAGTCAGTCAGACAGGGTTACTATAACACAGTATAATGTATTATACTACAGTCAGTCAGACAGGGTTACTATAACACAGTATAATGTATTATACTGCAGTCAGTCAGACAGGGTTACTATAACACAGTATAATGTATTATACTACAGTCAGACAGGGGTTACTATAACACAGTATAATGTATTATACTACAGTCAGACAGGGTTACTATAACACAGTATAATGTATTATACTACAGTCAGACAGGGTTACTATAACACAGTATAATGTATTATACTACAGTCAGACAGGGTTACTAAACACAGTATAATGTATTATACTACAGTCAGACAGGGTTACTATAACACAGTATAATGTATTATACTACAGTCAGTCAGACAGGGTTACTATAACACAGTATAATGTATTATACTACAGTCAGACAGACAGGGTTACTATATCACAGTATAATGTATTATACTACAGTCAGTCAGACAGGGTTACTATAACACAGTATAATGTATTATACTAAGCAGTCAGACAGGGTTACTATAACACAGTATAATGTATTATACAGTACAGTCAGACAGGGTTACTATAACACAGTATAATGTATTATACTAAGTCAGTCAGACAGGGTTACTATAACACAGTATAATGTATTATACTACAGTCAGTCAGACAGGGTTACTATAACACAGTATAATGTATTATACTACAGTCAGACAGAAGGGTTACTATAACACAGTATAATGTATTATACTACAGTCAGTCAGACAGGGTTACTATAACACAGTATAATGTATTATACTACAGTCAGTCAGACAGGGTTACTTATAACACAGTATAATGTATTATACTACAGTCAGACAGACAGGGTTACTATAACACAGTATAATGTATTATACTACAGTCAGACAGGGTTACTATAATACAGATAATGTATTATACTACAGTCAGTCAGACAGGGTTACTATAACACAGTATAATGTATTATACTACAGTCAGTCGGACAGGGTTACTATAACACAGTATAATGTATTATACTACAGCAGTCAGACAGGGGTTACTATAACACAGTATAATGTATTATACTACAGTCTGGACAGGGTTACTATAACACAGTATAATGTATTATACTACAGTCAGACAGGGTTACTATAACACAGTATAATGTATTATACTGCAGTCAGACAGGGTTACTATAACACAGTATAATGTATTATACTACAGTCAGACAGGGTTACTATAACACAGTATAATGTATTATACCACAGTCAGTCAGACAGGGTTACTATAACACAGTATAATGTATTATACTACAGTCGACAGGGTTACTATAACACAGTATAATGTATTATACTACAGTCGTGACAGGGTTACTATAACACAGTATAATGTATTATACTACAGTCAGACAGGGTTACTATAACACAGTATAATGTATTATACTACAGTCAGACAGGGTTACTATAACACAGTATAATGTATTATACTACAGTCAGATCAGACAGGGTTACTATAACACAGTATAATGTATTATACTACAGTCTCAGACAGGGTTACTATATCACAGTATAATGTATTATACTACAGTCAGACAGGGGTTACTATAACACAGTATAATGTATTATACTACAGTCAGACAGGGTTACTATAACACAGTATAATGTATTATACTACAGTCAGTAACAGTAGTTATACTACAAAGGTATAATATTATTATACTAGCAGTCAGACAGGGTTACTATAACACAGTATAATGTATTATACTACAGTCAGACAGGGTTACTATAACACAGTATAATGTATTATACTACAGTCAGTCAGACAGGGTTACTATAACACAGTATAATGTATTATACTACAGTCAGTCAGACAGGGTTACTATAACACAGTATAATGTATTATACTACAGTCAGTCAGACAGGGTTACTATAACACAGTATAATGTATTATACTACAGTCAGAACAGGGTTACTATAACACAGTATAATGTATTATACTACAGTAGTCAGACAGGGTTACTATAACACAGTATAATGTATTATACTGCAGTACAGACAGGGTTACTATAACACAGTATAATGTATTATACTACAGTCAGTCAGACAGGGTTACTATAACACAGTATAATGTATTATACTACAGTCAGACAGGGTTACTATAACACAGTATAATGTATTATACTACAGTCAGTCAGACAGGGTTACTATAACACAGTATAATGTATTATACTACAGTCAGTCAGGGTTACTATAACACAGTATAATGTATTATACTACAGTCTGACAGGGTTACTATAACACAGTATAATGTATTATACTACAGTCAGACAGGGTTACTATAACACAGTATAATGTATTATACTACAGTCAGACAGGGTTACTATAACACAGTATAATGTATTATACTACAGTCAGACAAGGGTTACTATAACACAGTATAATGCATTATACTACAGTCAGTCAGACAGGGTTACTATAACACAGTATAATGTATTATACTACAGTCAGACAGACAGGGTTACTATAACACAGTATAATGTATTATACTACAGTCAGTCAGACAGGGTTACTATAACACAGTATAATGTATTATACTACAGTCAGACAGAATACAGTATTCAGTCAGGCAGGGTTACTATAACACAGTATAATGTATTATACTACAGTCTGACAGGGTTACTATAACACAGTATAATGTATTATACTACAGTCGAGACAGGGTTACTATAACACAGTATAATGTATTATACTACAGTCAGACAGGGTTACTATAACACAGTATAATGTATTATACTACAGTCAGTCAGACAGGGTTACTATAACACAGTATAATGCTATTATACTACAGTCAGACAGGGTTACTATAACACAGTATAATGTATTATACTACAGTCAGACAGACAGGGTTACTATAACACAGTAGAATGTATTATACTACAGTCAGACAGACAGGGTTACTATAACACAGTATAATGTATTATACTACAGTCAGACAGGGTTACTATAACACAGTATAATGTATTATGCCACAGTCAGACAGGGTTACTATAACACAGTATAATGTATTATACTACAGTCAGACAGACAGGGTTACTATAACACAGTATAATGTATTATACTACGGTCAGTCAGACAGGGTTTACTATAACACAGTATAATGTATTATACTACAGTCTGACAGGGTTACTATAACACAGTATAATGTATTATACTACAGTCAGACAGACAGGGTTACTATAACACAGTATAATGTATTATACTACAGTCAGTCAGACAGGGTTACTATAACTCAGTATAATGTATTATACTACAGTCAGACAGGGTTACTATAACACAGTATAATGTATTATACTACAGTCAGTCAGACAGGGTTACTATAACACAGTATAATGACTATACTACAGTCAGACAGAGTTACTATAACACAGTATAATGTATTATACTACAGTCAGTCGAACAGGGTTACTATAACACAGTATAATGTATTATACTACAGTCTGACAAGGGTTACTATAACACAGTATAATGTATTATACTACAGTCAGACAGGGTTACTATAACACAGTATAATGTATTATACTACAGTCAGACAGGGTTACTATAACACAGTATAATGTATTATACTACAGGTCAGTCAGACAGGGTTACTATAACACAGTATAATGTATTATACTACAGTCAGACAGGGTTACTATAACACAGTATAATGTATTATACTACAGTCAGTCAGACAGGGTTACTATAAACACAGTATAATGTATTATACTACAGTCAGACAGGGTTACTATAAAAACAGTATAATGTATTATACTGCAGTCAGACAGACAGGGTTACTATAATATAGTATAATGTATTATATACAGTCAGACAGGGTTACTATACAGTATAATGTATTATACTACAGTCAGTCAGACAGGGTTTCTATAACACAGTATAATGTATTATACTACAGTCAGACAGGTTACTATAATACAGTATAATGTATTATACTACAGTCAGTCAGACAGGGTTCTATAAAAACAGTATAATGTATTATACTACAAATCGGTCAGACAGGGTTACTTATAAAACAGTATAATGTATTATACTATGCGTCAGACAGACAGGGTTACTATAACACTGTATAATGTATTATACTACCAGTCTGACAGGGTTACTATAACACAGTAAAATATTATACTACAGTCAGACAGGGTTACTATAACACAGTATAATGTATTATACTAAGCAGTCGAACGTTACTATAACACAGTATAATGTATTATACTACAGTCAGACAGGGTTACTATAATACAGTATAATGTATTATACTACAGTCAGTCAGGACAGGGTTACTATAACACAGTATAATGTATTATACTACAGTCAGACAGGGTTCTATAACACAGTATAATGTATTATACTGTCGTCTGACAGGGTTACTATAACACAGTATAATGTATTATACTTCAGTCAGCGACAGGGTTACTATACACAGTATAATGTATTAATACACAGTCAGAACAGGGTTACTATAACACAGTATAATGTATTGTACTACAGTCAGACAGACAGGGTTACTATAAACACAGTATAATGTATTATACTACAGTCAGTCAGACAGGGTTACTATAACACAGTATAATGTATTATACTACAGTCTGACAGGGTTACTATAACACAGTATAATGTATTATACTACAGTCAACGAACAGGGTTATCTATAACACAGTATAATGTATTATACTACAGTCAGACAGACAGGGTTACTATAACACAGTATAATGTATTATACTACAGTCAGTCGGACAGTTACTATAACACAGTATATTATACAACAGTCGGCGGCGGTTATATAACACAGATAATAATGTATTATACTACAGTCAGTCAGACAGGGTTACTATAACACAGTATAATGTAGCTTATACTACAGTCTCAGACAGGGTTACTATAACACAGTATAATGTATTATACTACAGTCAGTCAGACAGGGTTACTATAACACAGTATAATGTATTATACTACAGTCGACAGACAGGGTTACTATAACACAGTATAATGTATTATACTACAGTCAGTCAGACAGGGTTACTATAACACAGTATAATGTATTATACTACAGTCAGTCAGGACAGGGTTACTATAACACAGTATAATGTATTATACTACAGTCAGACAGCAGGGTTACTATAACACAGTATAATGTATTATACTACAGTCAGTCAGACAGGGTTACTATAACACAGTATAATGTATTATACTACAGTCAGACAGACAGGGTTACTATAACACAGTATAATGTATTATACTAACGGTCAGACAGGGTTACTATAACACAGTATAATGTATTATACTACAGTAGGGCCAGTCAGACAGGGTTACTATAATGCCAGTATAATGTATTATACTACAGTCAGACAGACAGGGTTCTGATGGAACACAGTATAATATATTATACTACAGTCAGTCAGACAGGGGTTACTATAACACAGTATAATATAGAAGAGTACTACATCGGTTACTATAACACAGTATAATGTATTATACTACAGTCAGACAGGGTTACTATAACACAGTATATGTATTATACTACAGTCAGCTGTAGGACAGGGTTACTATAACACAGTATAATGTATTATACTACAGTCAGTCAGGGGTTACTATAACACAGTATAATGTATTATACTACAGTCAGTCAGGGTTACTTAATACGGTATAATGTATTATACTACAGTCGTGACAGGGTTACTATAACACAGTAGTAATGTATTATACTACAGACAGAGCAGGGTTACTATAGCACAGGGCCCTTATTATACTGCAGTCAGTCAATTAGGGTTACTATAACACCCAGTATAATGTATTATGCACCACGTCCAGTCAGACAGGGTTGCCATAACACAGTATAATGCTATTATACACAGTCAGACAGACAGTTGCTATAGCACACGTATAATGTAGTATACTACAGTCAGTCGGGGTTACTATAACTTTCAGTATAATGTATTATACTACAGTCTGACAGGGTTACTATAACACAGTAGTAATGTATTATACTACAGTCTGGACAGGAGTTACTATAACACAGTTAATGTATTATACTACAGTCTGACAGGGTTACTATAACACAGTATAATGTATTATACTACAGTCAGAAAGGCGTTCTAGAACACGATATAATGTATTATACTACAGTCAGTCAGAAGAGGTTACTATAACACAGTATAATGTATTATACTACAGTCTGACAGGGTTGCTATAACACGTATAATGTATTATACTACATAGTCAGTGACAGGGTTACTATAACACAGTATAATGTATTATACTACAGTTGACAGGGTTACTATAACACAGTATAATGTGTTGTACTACAGTAACAGACAGGGTTACTATAACACAGTATAATGTATTATACTACAGTCAGACAGGGTTACTATATCACGGTATAATGTATTATACTACAGTCTGACAGGGTTCTATAACACAGTATAATGTATTATACTACAGTCAAGACAGGGTTACTATAACACAGTATAATGTATTATACTACAGTCAGACAGGGTTACTATATCTACAGTATAATGTATTATACTACAGTCTGACAGGGTTACTATAACACAGTATAATAAATTATATACAGTCATTCGAACAGGGTTACTATAACACAGTATAATGTATTATAAATACAGTCAGTCAGACAGGGTTGCTATAACACAGTATAATATTATACTACAGTCATACAGGGTTACTAGTAACACAGTATATTGTATTATGCTACAGTCTGACAGGGTTACTGCTTTACAGTATAATGTGTTATGCTACGGTCTGAAAGGGTTACTGCTGGTATAATGTAGTATACTACGGTCGAAAGGGTTGCCTGTCATTATATATGTATTTATGCTACAGTCCAGGGTACACTATAACACAGTATAATGTATTATACACCGGTCAGACTTAGAGTTACTATAACACAGTATATATTATACTACAGTAATAGGGTTACTTAGTAACACAGTATAATGTATTATACTACAGTCAGGGTCGACAGGGTTACTATAACACAGTATAATGTATTATACTCCAGTCAGTCGAGACAGGTTACTATAACACAGAATAATGTGATTATACTACAGTCAGTCAGACAGGGTTACTATAACACAGAATAATGTATTATACTACAGTCAGACAGACAGGGTTACATACACACAGTATAATGTATTATACTACAGTCGGTGGTTCGATAGGGTTACTTAACACAGTATAATGTATTATACTACAGTCTTTGGACAGGGTTACTATAACACAGTATAATGTATTATACTACAGTCATACACAGGGTTACTATAACACAGTATAATGTATTATACTCAGTCAGTCAGACAGGTTACTATAACACAGATGTAATGTATTATACTACAGTCAGTCAGGGTTACTATAACACAGCATAATGTATTATACTACAGTCAGTCAAAGAAAGGGTCTATAACACAGTATAATGTATTATACTACAGTCAGTCAGACAGGGTTACTATAACACAGTATAATGTGTTATACTACAGTGTCAGTCAGACAGGGTTACTATAACACAGTATAATGTATTATACTACAGTCTGACAGGGTTACTATAACACAGTATAATGATGTTATACTTACAGTCAGTCGACAGAAGGTTACTATAACACAGTATAATGTATTATACTCGTCTGACAGGGTTACTGTAACACAGTATAATGCTATTAGATTACTACAGTCAGTCAGAGCAGGGTTACTATAACACAGTATAATGTATTATACTACAGTCAGTCAGACAGGGTTACTATAACACAGTATAATGTATTATACTACAGTCTGACAGGGTTACTATAACACAGTATAATGTATTATACTACAGTCAGACAGGGTTACTATAACACAGTATAATGTATTATACTACAGTCCAGACAGACAGGGTTACTATAACACAGAATAATGTGACTCATACTACAGTCACTCGGACAGGGTTACTACTAACAGCACTGGGCCTCTCCCTCTCTCCTCCTGTCCTGTCTGAGCCTTGGGCCTCTCCTCTCTCCTCCTGTCCTGTCTGAAGCCCTGGGTCTCTCCCTCTCTCCTCCTGTCCTGTCTGAAGCCCTGGGCCCTCCCTCTCTCCTCCTGTGTCCTGTCTGAAGCCCTGGGGCCTCTCCCTCTCCCCCTCTCTCCTCCTGTCCTGTCTCGAAGCCCTGAGCCTCTCCTCTCTCCTCCTGTCCTGTCTGAAGCCTGGGCCTCTCCCTCTCCTCCTGTCCTGTCTGAAGCCCTGGGCCTCTCCCTCTCCTCC
>NW_025537305.1:0-37343 GCF_020615455.1 Coregonus clupeaformis
CTAACTGGGAGGCGAGGGCTAGGGCTGGCGCTCCAACTGGGAGGTGGAGGGTGTAGTTAGGGTTGGTGCTTTAATGGGAGGTGAGGGAGGTTGGAACCTAAATCCTGGGAGGTGAGGGTTAGGGTTGGTATCTGAACTGGGAGTGTGAGGGTTAGGGTGAGGGCTAGGGGTTGGTGTGTCTAACTGGGAGGTGAGGGTTAGGGGTGGTACTCTAACTGGGAGGTGAGGGTTAGGGTTGGTACTCTAACTGGGAGGTGAGGGTTAGGGTGTTTGGTACTCTAACTGGGAGGTGTAGGGTTAGGGGTTGAGGTACCGTCTAACTGGGTGGTGAGGGTTAGGGTTTAGGGTTGGTCTGCTCTAACTGGGAGGTGAGGGTTAGGGGTTAGGGTTGGTGCTCTAACTGGGTGGTGAGGAAGGTTAGGTTGGGTTGAACTCTAACTGGGTCGGGAGGGTTAGGTTAGGGGTGTGTGCTCTAACTGGGAGGTGAGGGTTAGGGGTTAGGTTGGTACTCTAACTGGGAGGTGAGGGTCAGGTTAGGGTGGTAATTCTAATTGGGAGGTGAGGTTAGGGTTAGGTTCTCTAATTGGGGTGAGGTGGGTTGGTCTACTGGAGGCTAGGGTTAGGGGTCCCAATTGGAGGTGAGGGTTAGGGGGAAGAACTGAGAGGTTAGGTTAGGTGACTCTAACTGGGAGATGAGGGTTAGGTTGGTACTCTAACTGGGAGGTGAGGGTTAGGGTTGGTACTCTAACTGGGTGGTGAGGGTTGGCGTTGGTACTCTAACTGGGAGGTGAGGTTAGGTTAGGGTTGGTGCTCTACTTGGGAGGTGAGGATTAGGGTTGGTACTCTAACTGGGAGGTGAGGGTTAGGTTGGTACTCTAACTGGGAGGTGAGGTTAGGGTTAGGGTTGTTGGTGCTCTAACTGGGAGATGAGGTTAGGTTGGTACCTAACTGGGAGGTGAGGGTTAGGGGTTGGTACTCCAACTGGGTGGTGAGGGTTTGCGGTTGGTACTCTAACCCGGGAGGAGGGTTAGGTTAGGGTTGGTGCTCTACTTGGGGAGGTGAGGGTTAGGGTTGGTACTCTAACACGGGAGGTGAGGTTAGGTTGGTACTCTAACTGGGGTGGTGAGGGTTAGGGTTGGTACTCTCACTGGGAGGTGAGGTTAGGTGAGGTTAGGGGGTTGGTTTTCTAACTGGGAGGTGAGGTTAGGGTTGGTACCTAACTGGGAGGTGAGGTTAGGTTAGGGTTGGTACTCTAACTGGGAGGTGAGGTTAGGGTTAGGGTTGGTACTCTGAACTGGGAGGTGAGGTTAGGTTAGGTTGGTGCTCTAACTGGGTGGTGAGGGTTAGGGTTGGTACTCTCACTGGGAGGAGGTTGGGGTGAGGGTTAGGGTTGGTTTTCTAACTGGGAGGTGAGGGTTAGGGTTGGTACTCTAACTGGGAGGTGAGGGTTAGGGTTAGGGTTGGTGCTCTAACTGGGAGGTGAGGGTTAGGGTTGGTGCTCTAACTGGGATGAGAGGGTTAGCGTTGGTGCTCTAACTGGGTGGTGAGGATTAAGGTTGGTACTCTAACTGGGAGGTGAGGGTTAGGGTTGGTGCTCTAACTGGGAGGAGAGGGTTAGGGGTTGGTGCTCTAACTGGGTGGTGAGGGTTAGGTTAGGGAAGTTGGTGCTCTAACTGGGTGGTGAGGGTTAGGGTTAGGTTGGTGAACCTAACTGGGTGGGTGAGGGTTAGGGTTAGGGTTGGTGCTCTAATTGGGAGGTGAGGGTTAGGGTTGGTACTCTAACTGGGGAGGTGGGGTTAGGGTTGGTACTCTAACTGGGAGGTGAGGGGTTAGGTTGGTACTCTAACTGGGTGGTGAGGTTGGCATTGGTACTCTAACTGGGAGGTGAGGGTTAGGGTTAGGGGTTGGTGTCTACTTGGGAGGTGAGGGTTAGGGGTTGGTACTCTAACTGGGAGGTGAGGGTAAAGGGGTTGGTACTCTAACTGGGAGGTGAGGGTTAGGGTTAGGGTTGGTGCTCTAACTGGGAGATGAGGGTTAGGGTTGGTACTCTAACTGGGTGGTGAGGGTTAGGGTTGGTACTCTCACTGGGAGGTGAGGGTTAGGGTGAGGGTTAGGGTTGGTGCTCTAACGGGGAGGTGAGGGTTAGGGTTGGTACTCTAACTGGGAGGTGAGGGTTAGGGTTAGGGTTGGTACTCTAACTGGGAGGTGAGGGTTAGTGTTAGGGTTGGTACTCTAACTGGGTGGTGAGGGTTAAGGTTGGTACTCTAACTGGGAGGTGAGGGTTAGGGTTGGTGCTCTAACTGGGAGGAGAGGGTTAGGGTTGGTGCTCTAATTGGGAGGTGAGGGTTAGGGTTGGTACTCTAACTGGGAGGTGAGGGTTAGGGTTGGTACTCTAACTGGGAGGTGAGGGTTAGGGTTGGTACTCTAACTGGGTGGTGAGGGTTGGCGTTGGTACTCTAACTGGGAGGTGAGGGTTAAAGTTAGGGTTGGTGCTCTGCCTTGGGAGGTGAGGGTTAGGTTGGTACTCTAACTGGGGGGTGAGGGCTAGGGGTTACTTAACTGGGAGGTGAGGGGTTAGGGTTAGGTTGGTGCTCTAACTGGGGGAGATGAGGGTTAGGGTTGGTACTCTAACTGGGCTGGTGAGGGTTAGGGTTGGTAATCTCACTGGGGAGGTGAGGGTTAGGGTGAGGGTTAGGGGAGTTGGAGCTCTAACTGGGAGGTGAGGGTTAGGGTTGGTACTCTAACTGGGAGGTGAGGGAGTTAGGGTTGGTACTCTAACTGGGAGGTGAGGGTTAGTGTTAGGGTTGGTACTCTAACTGGGTGGTGAGGGTTAGGGTTAGGGTTGGTACTCTAACTGGGAGGTGAGGGTTGTTAAGGTTGGTACTCTAACTGGGAGGTGAGGGTTAGGGTTAGGGTTGGTGCTCTAACTGGGAGGTGAGGGTTAGGGTTGGTGCTCTAACTGGGAGGAGAGGTTAGGCTGGTGCTCTAACTGGGTGGTGAGGGTTAGGGTTGGTACTCTAACTGGGAGGTGAGGGTTAGGGTTGGTGCTCTAACTGGGAGGAGAGGGTTAGGGGTTGGTGCTCTAACTGGGTGGTGAGGGTTAGGGTTAGGGTTGGTGCTCTAACTGGGTGGTGAGGGTTAGGGTTAGGATTGGTGCTCTAATTGGGAGGTGAGGGTTAAGGTTGGCACTCTAACTGGGAGGTAAGGGTTAGGGTTGCTGCTCTAACTGGGAGGTGAGGGTTAGGGTTGGTACTCTAACTGGGTGGTGAGGGTTAGGGTTGGTACTCTAACTGGGAGGTGAGGGTTAGGGAAGGGGTTAGGGTTGGTGCTCCTAACTGGGTGGTGAGGGTTAGGGTTAGGAATTGGTACTCTAACTGGGAGGTGAGGAGTTAGGGTTAGGGTTGGTGCTCTAACTGGGTGGTGAAGGTTAGGGTTGGTACCTCTAACTGGGGAGGTGAGGGTTAGGTTGGCACTCTAACTGGGAGGTGAGTGTTAGGGTTGGTACTCTAACTGGGAGGTGAGGGTTAGGGTTAGGGCGTTGGTGCTCTAACTGGGTGGTGAGGGTTAGGGTTGGTACTCCAACTCGGGAGGTGAGGGTTAGGGTTAGGCTTGGTGCTCTAACTGAAGTGGTGAGGGTTAGGGGTTGGTACTCTAACTGGAAGGTGAGGGTTAGGGTTGGTGCTCTAACTGGGTGGTGAGGGTTGAGGTTGGTACTCTAACCGGGAGGTGAGGGTTAGGGGTTGGTACTCTAACTTGGGTGGTGAGGGTTAGGGTTAGGGTTGGTACTCTAACTGGGTGGTGAGGGTTAGGGTTGGTACTCTAACTGGGAGGTGAGGGTTAGGTTGGTACTCTAACTGGGAGGTGAGGTTAGGAGTTAGGCTGGTGCTCTAACTGGGAGGTGAGGGTTAGGGTTAGGGTTGGTACTCTAACTGGGTGGTGAGGGTTAGGGTTAGGTTGGTGCTCTAACTGGGAGGTGAGGGTTAGGGTTGGTACTCTAACTGGGAGGTGAGGTTAGGGTTGGTACTCTAACTGGGAGGTGAGGGTTAGGGTTGGCACTCTAACTGGGGAGGTGAGGGTTAGGTTGGTACTCTAACTGGGATGAGGGTTAGGGATAGGGTTGGTGCTCTAACTGGGTGGTGAGGGTTAGGGTTAGGAATTGGTACTCTAACTGGGAGGTGAGGTTAGGTTAGGAGTTGGTGCTCTAACTGGGTGGTGAGGGTTAGGTTGGTACTCTAACTGGGGAGGTGAGGGTTAGGGGTTGGCACTCTAACTGGGAGGTGAGGTTAGGTTGGTGCTCTAACTGGGAGGTGAGGGTTAGGGTTAGGGTTGTGCTCTAACTGGGTGGTGAGGGTTAGGTTTGGTACTCTAACTGGGAGGTGAGGGTTAGGGTTGGTACTCTAACTGGGTGGTGAGGGTTAGGGTTAGGGTTGGTGCGCTAACTGGGTGGTGAGGTTAGGGGTTGGTACTCTAACTGGGAGGTGAGGGTTAGGTTAGGGTTGGTGCGCTAACTGGGTGGTGAGGGTTAGGTTGGTGCTCTAACTGGGAGGTGAGGGTTAGGGGTTGGTACTCTAACTGGGAGGTGAGGGTTAGGGTTAGGGTTGGTACTCTAACTGGGGGGTGAGGGTTAGGTTAGGTTGGTACTCTAACTGGGAGGTGAGGGTTAGGGTTAGAGTTGGTACTCTAACTGGGAGGTGAGGGTTAGGGTTGGTGCTCTGACTGGGTGGGTGAGGTTAGAAGTTGGTACTCTAACTGGAGGTGAGGGTTAGGGTTAGGGTTGGTACTCTAACTGAGGTGAGGGTTAGGGGTTAGGTTGTGTACTCTAATTGGGAGGTGAGGGTTAGGGTTGGTTGCTCTAACTGGGTGTGTGAGGGTTAGGGTTGGTACTCTAACTGGGGAGATGAGGGTTGGGGTTAGGGTTGGTATCTCTAACTGGGAGGTGAGGGTTAGGGGTTGGTACTCTAACTGGGAGGTGAGGGTTAGGGAAGGTTGGTACTCTAACTGGGAGGTGAGGGTTAGGTTGGTACTCTAACTGGGTGGTGAGGGTTAGGTTTTGGTACTCTAACTGGGAGGGGTGAGGGTTGGGTTAGGGTTGGTACTCTAACTGGGTGGTGAGGGTTAGGGTTAGGGTTGGTGCTCCTAACTGGGAGGTGAGGTTAGGGTTGGTACTCTAACTTTGGGTGGTGAGGGTTAGGTTGGTACTCTAACTGGGAGGTGAGGGTTAGGGTTGGTACTCTAACTGGGAGGTGAGAGGGTTAGGGTTAGGGTTGGTACTCTAACTTGGGAGGTGAGGTTAGGGTTAGGGTTGGTACTCTAACTGGGAGGTGAGGGTTAGGGTTGGTACCTAACTGGGAGGTGAGGGTTAGGGTTGGTACTCTTAACTGGGAGGTGAGGGTTAGGGTTAGGGTTTGGTACTCTAACTGGGAGGTGAGGGTTAGGGGTTGGTACTCTAACTGGGTGGTGAGGGTTAGGGTTAGGGGTTGGTACTCTAACTGGGTGGTGAGGGTTAGGGTTAGGGTTGTTACTCTAACTGGGTGGTGAGGGTTAGGGTTGGTACTCTAACTGGGTGGTGAGGGTTAGGGTTAGGGTTGGTGCTCTAACTGGGAGGTGAGGGATAGGGTTAGGGTTGGTACTCTAACTGGGAGGTGAGGGGTTAGGGGGTTGGTACTCTAACTGGGTGGTGAGGGTTAGGGTTGGTGCTCTAACTGGGTGGTGAGCGCTAGGGGTTCTGGCACTAACTGGGTGGTGAGGTTAGGGGTTGGTACTCTAACTGGGAGGTGAGGGTATAGGAGTTGGTACTCTAACTGGGAGGTGAGGGTTAGGGTTGGTACTCTAACTGGGAGGTGAGGTTGTTAGGGGTTGGTGCTCTAACTGGGAGGTGAGGGTTAGGGTTGGTACTCTAACTGGGAGGTGAGGGTTAGGGTTGGTACTCTAACTGGGAGGTGAGGGTTAGGGTTGGCACTCTAACTTGGTGGTGAGGGTTAGGGTTGGTACTCTAACTGGGAGGTGAGGGTTAGGGTTGGTACTCTAACTGGGTGGTGAGGGTTAGGGTTGGTACTCTAACTGGGAGGTGAGGGTTAGATTCCGTTCCCTCCAGTCCCTCCACCTCCTAATGGAATGGTAGAGGTATGTTGGGGGGGAAACCCCATAGATATGTGAGTGCTGTCTCTGCTGTCTCTGCTGTCTCTGCTGTCTCTGCTGTCTCTGCTGTCTCTACTGTCTCTGCTGTCTCTGCTGTCTCTGCTGTCTCTACTGTCTCTACTCACAGTCATTTTCCCACTGCGGTTTGCCTCTCACTCTCTCCGCCAGTGCTTTCAGGAAGTTATCTTTCAGCTCTTTTCCCCACACTTGCCAGTGTCCTGGAAAATACAACATTGAAATAGTTTGAAATGTTTCTTTAAATGTAGAAAAGAAAAAAACAGTTTGTGGGTTGTTTAAAGGTTGTTTATTAGCGTTTTTTTACTCTTTCTCTGCATAGCTTTGCATGCCGCTATCCTTCAATAATTAGTAATAATGTCACTCTGCATTAAAGGCAATCTGAGGTTGCTACGTCCATTTTTTGGACGTATAAATTAATGATATGCACAGCGCCTAGCGAAAGTATTCACTCCCCCTTTGCATTTTTCCTATTTTGTTGCCTTACAACCTGGAATTAAAATTGATTTGTGGGGTTTGTATCATTTGATTTACCCAACATGCCTACCACTTTGAAGATGCAAAAATATTTTATATTGTGAAACAAAGAAGAAATAAGACAAAAAAACAGAAAACTTGAGCGTAGCATAACTATTCACCCCCGAAGGTCAATACCTTGTAGAGCCACCTTTGAAGCAATTACAGCTGCAAGTCTCTTGGGGTATGTCTCTATAAACTTGGCACATCTAGCCACTGGGATTTTGCCCATTCTTCAAGGCAAAACTGCTCCAGCTCCTTCAAGTTGGATGGGTTCCGCTGGTGTACAGCAATCTTTAAGTCATACCACAGATTCTTAATTGGATTGAGGTCTGAGGCTTTGACTAGGCCATTCCAAGACATTAAAATGTTTCCCCTTAAACCACTTGAGTGTTGCTTTAGCAGTATGCTTAGGGTCATTGTCCTGCTGGAAGGTGAACCTCCATCCCAGCTCTCAAATCTCTCTGGAAGACTGAAACAGGTTTCCCTCAAGAATTTCCCATCCATCATTCCTTCAATTCTGACCAGTTTCCCAGTCCCTGCCGATGAAAAACATCCCCACAGCATGATGCTGCCACCACCATGCTTCACTTTGGGGATGGTGTTCTGGAGGTTTTACAATGCCTCGCAAAGAAGGGCATCAATTGGTAGATATGAAAAAAACAAAAAAAGCATGGTGAAGTTATTAATTAGGCTTAATTAATTAATTAATAATTAATTAATTTGGATGGTGTATCAATACACCCAGTCCCTACAAAGATACAGGCGTCCTTCCTAACTCAGTTGCCGGAGAGGAAGGAAACCGCTCAGGGATTTCACCATGAGGCTGTGACAGGAGAAAACTGAGGATGGATCAAGAACATTGTAGTTCCTCCACAATACTAACCCTAAATGACAAAGTGAAAAGAAGGAAGCCTGTACAAAACTAAAATATTCCAAAACATGCATCCTGTACTGCAAAAAAATGTGGCAAAGCAATAACATTTTGGTCCTGAATACAAAGCTTATATTTGGGGCAAATCTTCATATTTTCAAGCATTGTGGTGGCTGCATCATGTTATGGGTATGCCCTTGTCATCGGCAAGGACTAGGGAGATTTTCAGGATAAAAAATAAATGGAATAGAGCTAAGGACAGGCGAAACCCTGGAGGGACACCTGGTTCAGACACTGGGAGACAAATTCACATTTCAGTAGGACAATAACCTAAAACACAAGGCCAAATCTACACTGGAGTTGCTTACCAATACGAACATTGAATGTTCCCGAGTGGCCTACAGTTTTGACTTAAATAGGCTAGAAAATATATGGCAAGACTGTCTGTCTAGCAATGATCAACAACCAACCCGACAGAGCTTGAAGAATAAAAAAAAAAGAATAATGGGCAAATATTGTAAAATCCAGGTGTGCAAAGCTCTTAGAGAATTACCCAGAAAGACTCAGTATTTCTAACATGTATTGTCTCAAGCGAGTGAATACTTATCTAATCAAGATATATTAGTGTTCTGTTTTTTCATAAATGTTTTATAAATGTTAGAATCTTTCTTCCACTTTGACATTACAGAGTATCTTGTGTAGATCGTTGACCAAAAATGACAATTCGAATCCATTTGAATCCCACTTTCTAACACAACAAAATGTTGAAAAGGGGTGTGAATACTTTCTGAAGGCACAGTAGCCCTAGTGAAAATATCATTCAATGTAAAAAATATTCTTATATAAATACCATAAGAAATGCCATAAGTATGCATAACAAATTCCCCTAACTCAAACAAGCATTTTTGAGAATTGTAACCCTTATAGGAGAAATAGCCTAATTCAACATGTGCAGTGATTACATTTGTAACTCAATTATAGCAAAGGGTAGAACATTTTGACATGGAAAGAAGCTGAAGTTTAGGGACTGAGTATCTAGGCTAAAAATGGTCCAATTGGGAATGATTTGTCAGTTATTTTTACAAACCAACGTCTGACCAATGGTGACAGACATCCTCCAAATATAAAGGAAAACAAAAAAGCGTTTCCCTTACAGAAATCAGTTTTGATCATTATTCCCACAGGTGGTATTGCTTATGGTTACTGTAAAACCAAACTCCAGGAACACATCACAAACCCCTTCAGATGTGTTCCCTACCTTTTGCTAATTAATCCACATAGTCATTTGGACAACCCCACCACACTTGGCGCTATGGATTAATTATTACAAGGATTAAATGATTTTGTGTCATATTACTTGACAGCTTTTACACTTTAGTTGGCCCCATTTCATGGAAACAATGTTTTTGGCTCCACCTTTCAGCTGCCTGACACACCTGAGAAAACATTGGCACTGATGAGTCAAAGAGTTAACAGTGCAGCACCAGCAATGGGAGCTGTCACTCATCCAACTGCAGGGGCCTGTGTCCCCAATCACACCATTTCCTCCATTACCAGGGTCCCGGTCTAAAGTAGTGCACTATATGGGAATAGGATGCCATTTGGGATGTGGACAGTGTGTGAAACCTTCATCAGGTCAACACCAAGTTAGAGTCATCCTGAAGGCAGTAAACAAGCCACTGAGAACTCTCTTTCTTCTTCTGTGGTTGAGAGTGTTTGCCACCCTGAAGCACATTGTACAGGAAAGGACAGGAGGCTTCTGTTTATTTTCATCTGAAGCTAGTACAATTTTAGAGGTTAGAAGAGCTCAGAAAATACTTTTGTTGGATCAGTTTTATATTCACATTGATAATGTGTGTTTTCCCCCTCCCAACACAAATAGCAGTTGTACTGCCTTGTAGAGTGTGTGTATCAACAGCACAGTGGAGGTCTTGGGAGGGAAATGCTCAAGTCAATCCAACAGCACGAGTGGAGGTCTTGGGAGGGAAATGCTCTGGTCAGTCAACAGCACAGTGGAGGTCTTGGGAGGGGAAATGCTCTGGTCAATCAACAGCACAGTGGAGGTCTTGGGAGGGGAAATTCTCTGGTCAGTTCAACAGCACAATGGAGGTCTTGGGAGGGGAAATGCTCTGGTCAGTCAACCAGCACAAGGTGGAGGTCTTGGGAAGGGAAATGCTCTGGTCAGTCCAACCAGCACAG
Organism: Coregonus clupeaformis; assembly: GCF_020615455.1. Lineage (NCBI taxonomy): Eukaryota > Metazoa > Chordata > Actinopteri > Salmoniformes > Salmonidae > Coregonus > Coregonus clupeaformis. Next base: position 9,743 of record NW_025537305.1, read on the forward strand.
TGGAGGTATTGGGAGGGAAATGCTCTTGTCAATCAACAGCACATTGGTGGTCTTGGGAGGGGAAACTGCTCTGGTCAATAAACAACAGCACAGTGGAGGTCTTGGGAGGAAATGCTCATGGTCAGTCACAGCAAAGTGGAGGTCTTGGGAGGGGAAATGCTCTTGTCATCAACAGCACAAGTGGAGGTCTTGGGGGGGAAATGCTCTTGAGCATTCAACAGCAGTGGAGGTCTTGGGAGGGGAAAATGTTCTGGTCAGTCAACAGCACAGTGGAGGTCTAGGGGGGAAATGCTCTGGTCAGTCATACAGCACAGTGGAGGTCTTGGGAGGGGAAATGCTCTTCTCAGCTCAACAGCACAGTGGAGGTCTTGGGAGGGGGAAATGCTCTGGTCAGTCAACAGCACAGTGGAGGTCTTGGAGGGGAAATACTTGGAATAACAGCACAGTGGAGGTCTTGGGAGGGGAAATGCTCTGGTCAGTCAACAGCACAGTGGAGGTCTTGGGAGGGGAAATGCTCTGGTCAGTCAACAGTACAGTGGAGGTCTTGGGAGGGGAAATGCTCTGGTCAGTCAACAGCACAGTGGAGGTCTTGGGAGGGGAAATGCTCTGGTCAGTCAACAGCACAGTGGAGGTCTTGGGAGGGGGAAATGCTCTGGTCAGTCAACAGCACAGTGGCGGTCTTGGGAGGGGAAATGCTCTGTTCAGTCAACAGCACAGTGGAGGTATTGGGGAGGGGAAATGCTCTGGTCAGTCAACAGCACAGTGGAGGTCTTGGGAGGGAAATGCTCTGGTCAGTCAACAGACAGTGGAGGTCTTGGGAGGGGAAATGCTCTGGTCAGTCAACAGCACAGTGGAGGTCTTGGGAGGGGAAATGCCTGGTCAGTCAACAGCACAGGGGAGGTCTTGGGAGGGGAAATGCTCTGGTCAGTCAACAGCACAGTGGGGGTCTTGGGAGGGAAATGCTCTGGTCAGTCAACAGCACAGTGGAGGGCTTGGGAGGGGAAATGCTCTGGTCAGTCAACAGCACAGTGGAGGTCTTGGGAGGGAAATGCTCTGGTCAGTCAACAGCACAGTGGAGGTCTTGGGAGGGGGAAATGCTCTGGTCAGTCAACAGCACAGTGGAGGTCTTGGGAGGGGGAAATGCTCTGGTCAGTCAACAGCACAGTGGAGGTCTTGGGAGGGGAAATGCCTTGTCAGTCAACAGCACAGTGGAGGTCTTGGAGGGGGAAATGCTGGTCAATCAACAGCACAGTGGAGGTCTTGGGAGGGGAAATGCTCTGGTCAGTCAACAGCACAGTGGAGGTCTTGGGAGGGAATGCTCTGGTAGTCAACAGCACAGTGGAGGTCTTGGGAGGGGAAATGCTCTTCTCAGTCAACGCGCACAGTGGAGGTCTGGGAGGGGAAATGCTCTGGTCAAATCAACAGTACAGTGGAGGTCTTGGGAGGGAAATGCTCTGGTCAGTCAACAGCACAGTGGGGAGGTCTTGGGAGGGGAAATGTAATTAAATCAACAGCACAATGGAGGTCTTGGGAGGGAAATGCTCTGGTCAGTCAACAGCACAGTGGAGGTCTTGGGAGGGAAATGCTCTGGTCAGTCAACAGCACAGTGGAGGATCTTGGGGAGGGGGAAATGCTCTGGTCAGTCAACAGCACAGTGGAGGTCTTGGGAGGGGAAATGCTCTGGCTCAGTCAACAGCACAGTGGAGGTCTTGGGAGGGGAAATGCTCTGGTCAGTCAGCAGCACAGTGGAGGTATTGGGAGGGAAATGGTCTGGTCAGTCAACAGCACAGTGGTGGTCTTAGGGAGGAAATGCTCTCGTCAGTCAACAGCATAGTGGAGGTCTTGGAGGGGAAATGTATCTGGTCACAACAGCACAGTGGAGGCTCTAGGGAGGGGAAATGCTCTGGTCAGTCCCAACAGCACAGTGGAGGTCTTGGGAGGGGAAATGCTCTTCTCCAGTCAACAGCACAGTGGAGGTCTTGGGAGGGAAATGCTCTGGTCAGTCAACAGCACAGTGGAGGTCTTGGGAGGGGAAATGCTCTGGTCAGTCAACAGCACAGTGGAGGTCTTGGGAGGGGAAATGCTCTGGTCAGTCAACAGCACAGTGGAGGTCTTGGGAGGGGAAATGCTCTGGTCAGTCAACAGCACAGTGGAGATCTTGGGAGGGGAAATGCTCTGGTCAGTCAACAGCACAGTGGAGATCTTGGGAGGGGAAATGCTCTAGCCAGTAAAACAGAGAGAACCCATCCTGTGAACTGTATAGGATGTGTCCAAACATGAACAGACAGAGTCCTTTCAGTTTTGGGTCAACACAACTCAATAAAAGTAACTCACGTCAACGCAATACTGATAATGATCTTTTAGATTTTCTGAGGTCATGGATTGGTTTTCCCAAAGACCAGAAACTAGGGACTAGAAGAACATAAAACAGTTATTCTTTAAAAGCTGTTGTCCATCATTTACCCACATATATAACGCACATATGCATCAAATAAACATTGTGAATGTGTCTTCAAGTTGTGGTGCTTGCGGAAATAATAGTTGAGAAACCAAATCAGTGCAGATGTTTCAAACTAAAGAAGGAAATCCACATGGACAAAATATATATAAACATTTGTACCAGATCTCCCATAATCATCAATTCAAATCAAATCAAATTGTATTTGTCACATACACGTGTTTAGCAGATGTTATTGCGGGTGTAGCGAAATGCTTGTGCTTCTAGCTCCGACAGTGCAGTAATATCTAACAAGTAATATCTATCAATTTCACAACATATACCTAATACACACAAATCTAGTAAGGAATGGAATTTAAGAATATATACATATATGGACAAGCAAATGACAGAGCGGCATGGACTAAGATACAGTAGAATATTATAGAATAGAATGCAGTATATACATATGAGATGAGTAGTGAAGATATGGAAACATTATTAAAGTGACTAGTGTTCCATTTCTTAAAGTGGCCAGTGATTTCAATAGGCAGGCAGCAGCCTCTAATGTGCTAGTGATGTCTGATGGTCTTGAGATAGAAGCTGTTTTTATTCTCTCGGTCCCAGCTTTGATGCACCTGTACTGACCTCGCCTTCTGGATGATAGCGGGGTGAACAGGCAGTGGCTCGGGTGATTTATTTATTTATTTATTTTTATTTATTTTTTTATTTATTTTTTTGTCATTTAGCAGACGCTCTTATCCAGAGCGACTGATGTCCTTGGTGATCTTTTTGGCCTTCCTGTGACATCGGGTGCTGTAGGGTGTCTTGGAGGGCGGGTAGTGTATATGTTGATAGAAGGCGTGTGGATTCCTACAATGACACCCTGTTTAACAGTCCCCATTTGAAACCGAGGTGGAGGAGTCGGAAGTGCGATTGAAAAGCAATTGCCTTTTCTTTGGGGTTGACCATTATGCAAATGAAGGTAAGGAGCAGAAGTGGTGCATCCATTCTTACGCCTCGAAGAATGTTTAGTATTCCTAATGTGTCCCTGGTTGTGTCCCAAATGCAACCCTACTCCTATATTGTGCACTACTTTATAGGGAATAGGGGGTGCCATTAGGACGCGGCGCTGAATCACCCCTCTGTGTGGTAACAGTGTTGCCCAACTCAGGTTCCTTTACAGAGAGAGAGAGAGAGAGAGGGCCAGGCCAGGTGGGGGCCTTTACAAACCAAACAGCCCCTCTGCTTGGACAGGATTTAGCTGACCATGATGCACTGGGGGCGGGGGCCTCATCTTGTTTGTTCTGGATGGTGAATAGAGAGAGTGGTAGGTGGGAGACAGTAAGTATATATGGAACACACACTGTTATTTCGGTGCAGGTAAATTGGCCAAACCACAATGTTATAACAACAACGTGGGGTTAAGAAGTTTGTTCCCTAAACAGGACTGACAGAATTGTATTGAATGGAATAGCAGCACACAAAACTATCAAGTGGAGTGGTACCTGAAACGTCTTCAGTGTTTACCTTGTATCTTGTATTTCTGTCCTGTAATCCAAACTGTTGCTCCATCACACCAACATTTTCTTCTAATCTACACAATTACATTCCTGTTGTTTCCTGATCAAAGAGATGATGGAAGGAGCAACTGTTCTCAATGACAGAGAATGAATGGCTGAGGCAAAGTTCAGACAAACCACATCTTTAAAATGGACCCTAGAATCAACAAGCAGAGGTGTGAATGGTTAAAAAAAGATGACTAGATTAGCTTTAGTTGAGAAACACTTCTCAATACAACATCCTCTTCTGTTTTAATGCCAGCACTCCTGAGGTGTGTACACAGCCATTCCTCAGAGATAGAGACCTGAGGTGTGTACACAGCCATTCCTCAGAGATAGAGACCTGAGGTGTGTACACAGCCATTCCTCAGAGATAGAGACCTGAGCTGTGTACACAGCCATTCCTCAGAGATAGAGACCTGAGGTGTTTACACAGCCATTCCTCAGAGATAGAGACCTGAGCTGTGTACACAGCCATTCCTCAGAGATAGAGACCTGAGGTGTTTACACAGCCATTCCTCAGAGATAGAGACCTGAGCTGTGTACACAGCCATTCCTCAGAGATAGAGACCTGAGGTGTGTACACAGCCATTCCTCAGAGATAGAGACCTGAGGTGTGTTTACACAGCCATTCCTCAGAGATAGAGACCTGAGGTGTTTACACAGCCATTCCTCAGAGATAGAGACCTGAGCTGTGTACACAGCCATTCCTCAGAGATAGAGACCTGAGGTGTGTACACAGCCATTCCTCAGAGATAGAGACCTGAGGTGTTTACACAGCCATTCCTCAGAGATAGAGACCTGAGGTGTTTACACAGCCATTCCTCAGAGATAGAGACCTGAGGTGTGTACACAGCCATTCCTCAGAGATAGAGACCTGAGCTGTGTACACAGCCATTCCTCAGAGATAGAGACCTGAGGTGTTTACACAGCCATTCCTCGAGAGATAGAGACCTGAGGTGTGTACACAGCCATTCCTCAGAGATAGAGACCTGAGGTGTGTACACAGCCATTCCTCAGAGATAGGAGACCTGAGCTGTGTACACAGCCATTCCTCAGAGATAGAGACCTGAGGTGTGTTTACACAGCCATTCCTCAGAGATAGAGACCTGAGGTTGTGTACACAGCCATTCCTCAGAGATAGAGACCTGAGGTGTGTTTACACAGCCATTCTCAGAGATAGAGACCTGAGGTGTTTACACAGCCATTCCTCAGAGATAGAGACCTGAGGTGTGTACACAGCCATTCCTCAGAGATAGAGACCTGAGGTGTTTACACAGCCATTCCTCAGAGATAGAGACCTGAGGTGTGTACACAGCCATTCCTCGAGAGATAGAGACCTGAGGTGTGTACACAGCCATTCCTCAGAGATAGAGACCTGAGGTGTGTACACAGCCATTCCTCAGAGATAGAGACCTGAGGTGTGTACACAGCCATTCCTCAGAGATAGAGACCTGAGGTGTGTACACAGCCATTCCTCAGAGATAGAGACCTGAGGTGTTTACACAGCCATTCCTCAGAGATAGAGACCTGAGGTGTTTACACAGCCATTCCTCAGAGATAGAGACCTGAGGTGTGTACACAGCCATTCCTCAGAGATAGAGACCTGAGGTGTGTACACAGCCATTCCTCAGAGATAGAGACCTGAGGTGTGTGCACAGCCATTCCTCAGAGATAGAGACCTGAGGTGTGTACACAGCCATTCCTCAGAGATAGAGACCTGAGGTGTTTACACAGCCATTCCTCAGAGATAGAGACCTGAGGTGTTTACACAGCCATTCCTCAGAGATAGAGACTTGAGGTGTTTACACAGCCATTCCTCAGAGATAGAGACCTGAGGTGTGTACACAGCCATTCCTCAGAGATAGAGACCTGAGGTGTTTACACAGCCATTCCTCGAGAGATAGAGACCTGAGGTGTTTACACAGCCATTCCTCAGAGATAGAGACCTGAGGTGTTTACACAGCCATTCCTCAGAGATAGAGACCTGAGGTGTTTACCCAGCCATTCCTCAGAGATAGAGACCTGAGGTGTTTACACAGCCATTCCTCAGAGATAGAGACCTGAGGTGTTTACACAGCCATTCCCTCAGAGATAGAGACCTGAGGTGTTTACAGCAGCCATTCCTCAGAGATAGAGACCTGAGGGTTTACACAGCCATTCCTCAGAGATAGAGACCTGAGGTGTTTACACAGCCATTCCTCAGAGATAGAGACCTGAGGTGTTTACACAGCCATTCCTCAGAGATAGAGACCTGAGGTGTTTACACAGCCATTCCTCAGAGATAGAGACCTGAGGTGTTTACACAGCCATTCCTCAGAGATAGAGACCTGAGGTGTTTACACAGCCATTCCTCAGAGATAGAGAGACCTGAGGTGTTTACACAGCCATTCCTCAGAGATAGAGACCTGAGGTGTTTGCACAGCCATTCCTCAGAGATAGAGATCCGAGGTGTGTACACAGCCATTCCTCAGAGATAGAGACCTGATAGAGACCTGAGCTGTGTACACAGCCATTCCTCAGAGTCCCAGGTTTTGAACATTGTTCACAGAGAATATGTTAATATGTCACAGTGGAGAGTCAAACTGTGATGGTATGCAGCCGGTTTGAATTACACTGCAAGATTTCATCAACACCCGTGGAATGTCCAATGCGTGTCTCTTTCATTTGTGTTTCCTCATTGAATATGTATACGGGGTCCATGGCAGGTGGTCGCCATCCTCCAGTGATAGCATCAAACTGTCAGTCATGCCCGGGAGCAGATGTGAGGGAGGAATGGAGGAGAAGCAGGAATAGCAGAACTGCTGTTTGGGGAAAACATCGGGGTGTTAGTCTGCTTAGGAAGGCTCAGTGTTGCTCAACTGTCCTCTTAAACCAGGACATCAAAAACAGTCCTGGCAGTATAACCTCTTGCACAACCGGAGAGGGGTCAGATCTTTCAGGAGACCTCCTCTTGTGATGAACCCACCAAGGTTTGAGGCTCTCTTCAACGAACCAAGAGATCCTTTCAAAGGGTTCCCTGGAAAAAAGGTTTATTGAGGGAAACCTGAGGTGCGTTCAACAAGGCGTACAGTTTGTGAATGTTAACTAACGTTAGCAAACATATTCCATTTGTTTTATGTTGACCATGAATGTTCTCTAACGCAAGCTAACAGTCAGAAAAGGTAGTGTGCAGTGACGCTAACGTAAGTGTCTGTTTCCTACGGCACTTTGAGCCAATGGGCAGGCTCGAGGCAAAGCCATGTCAAGAGGCAACAGATGTGTATGATTGTCGAGGAGGGAAGACTTTACTTCGTGTACTCAAGACTCAATGGAAAATGCTCCAAGTCAAGACACAAGAACTGTTACTGAACGACCAATACTGTAGCTGATTCTGTTGCTATATCTCATTCAGTCATGAGTAGTACAGATAAAATCTACTACATCTGTGTGGTGTTTAGAGTTTGATGCATCCAAGTGTCAAACAGATGTGATTTAATTGGCACACACTACTCCAGTTGCCATGATGGGATGCCACAAAAAAAAAGCCTTTTGGGAAGTCAAAACCAGCATCTGACAAAAACTGACCATTCTACCACTCAGCATATCTGGACCTTTGGAAATGTGCTATTTGTAACAGTCCTGACACTGGTGCTGTTAATGCTAATTAATATAGTTAATGCTAACTGTCTTCAGCTAGTTAATGCTAATTAATATAGTTAATGCTAATTAATATAGTTAATGCTAACTGTCTTCAGCTAATGCCTGAAGTGGTTGGAAGCATTGGTGATGCAGACAGTCTAACTGTAGTCTTTAATATCACGTTTTAGGCCTTTATTTTAGTGTGGATAAGGAAGCAGAACAGTAAACAGTCTAATGATGAGGTTTTAAGGCCTTTATTTAGTGGATAAGGAAGCAGAACAGTAAACAGTCTAATGATGATGTGTTAAGGCCCTTTATTTTGAGGATAAGGGAAGCAGAACAGTAAACAGTCTAATGATGAGGTTTTAAGGCTTTTATTTAGTGGATAAGGAAGCAGAACAGTAAACATTCTAATGATGATGTGTTAAGGCCTTTATTTAGTGGATAAAGAAGCAGAACAGTTGTCACGATCGTCTGAGGAAGGAGCAGACCAATACTGCAGCGGTTGAGTGAAATGATGACTTTATTTAAATAAAAGCAACCACGAAAACAACAAACAAATGACGATAGTGAAGTCCTACAGTGACTATGACTGAACCTGGAACAAAAAACAAAAACCCACAAAACCAAGGTGAAACCCCACAGTATAAATATGGCTCCAATCAGAGATAACGAGCCGACAGCTGTCACTCGTTACTCCGATTAGGAGTCCACCTGAATAATCACGAACAATCACCACATAGAAATGAAACAACCAGAATACCCAACATAGAAATACACCCAAACAAGGAAAATGAACAACCCTGGCTCAATAATAAAGTCCATGGAGCCAGAGTGTCACAAAACAGTAAACAGTCTAATGATGAGGATTTAGGCTTTTATTTAGTGGATAAGGAAGCAGAACAGTAAACAGTCTAATGATGATGTGTTAAGGCTTTTATTTAGAGGATAAGGAAGCAGAACAGTAAACAGCCTAATCAAATCAAAATCAAATCAAAGTTATTGGTCACATACACATGGTTAGCAGATGTTATTGCGAGTGTAGCGAAATGCTTGTGCTTCTAGTTCCGACATGCAGCAATATCTAGCAAGTAATATCTAACAGATACACAACAAAAACCTAATACACACAAATCTAAGTAAAGGAATGGAATAAGAATATATAAATATATGGATGAGCAACGTCATTATCAGAGCAGCATAGGCTAAGATGCAATAGATAGTATAGAATACAGTATATACATATGAGATGGGGAATGCAAGATAGTGTAAACATTATTAAAAGTGGCATTATTAAAGTGACTAGTGTTCCATTTATTAAAGTGGCCAGTGATTTTCAAGTCTGTATGTAGGCAGCAGCCCCCTCTGTGCTAGTGATGGCTGTTTAACAGTCTAATGGCCTTGAGATAGAAGCTGTTTTTCAGTCTCTCGGTCCCAGCTTTGATGCACCTGTACTGACCTCGCCTTCTGGATGATAGCGGGGGTGAACAGGCAGTGGCTCGGGTGGTAGTTGTCCTTGATTATCTTTTGGCCTTCCGCCTGTGACATCGGGTGCTGTAGGTGTCCTGGAGGGCAGGTAGTTTGCCCCGTTGATCGTTGTGCAGACCGCACTCACCATCTGGAGAGTCCTGCTGTTGTGGGCGGTGCAGTTGCATACCAGGGGTGATACAGCCCGACAGGATGCTCTCAATGTGCATCTGTAACAGTTTGTGAGGGGTTTTAGGTGACAAACCAAATTTCTTCAGCCTCCTGAGGTTGAAGAGACGCTGTTGCGCCTTCTTCGTCACTGATATGTACGCCAAGGAACTTGAAGTTTCCACCTTCTCCACTGCGGTCCCATCGATATGGATTAGGGGGTGCACCTCTGCTGTTTCCTAAAGTCCAAGATCATCTCCTTTGTTTTGTTGATGTTGAGTGAGAGGTTATTTTCCAGGCACCACACTCCAGAGCCCTCACCTCCTCCCTGTAGGCGGTCTCGTCATTGTTGGTAATCAAGCCTACTGCTGTTGTGTCTGCAAACTTGATGATTGAGTTGGAGGCGTGTTTAGCCACGCAGTCATGGGTGAACAGGGAGTACAGGAGGGGGCTGAGCATGCACCCTTGTGTGGCCCTAGTGTTGAGGATCAGCGTAGTTGAGATGTTGTTTCCCACTTCACCACCTGGGGGCGGCCCGTCAGGAAGTCCAGGACCCAATTGCACAGGGCGGGGTTGAGACCCAGGGCCTCAAGCTTAATGATGAGTTTGGAGGGTACTATGGTGTTGATTGCTGAGCTAGAGTCAATGAACAGCATTCTTACATAGGTATTCCTCTTGTCCAGATGGGATAGGCAGTGTGCAGTGTGATGGCGATTGCATCGTCTGTGAACCTATTGGGGCTGTAAGCAAATTGAAGTGGGTGTAGGGTCACAGGAAGGTGGAGGTGATATGATCCTTGACTAGTCTCTCAAAGCACTTCATGATGACAGAAGGGAGTGCTACGGGCTTGATAGTCATTTAGTTCAGTTACCTTTGCATTCTTGGGTACAGGAACAATGGTGGCCATCTTGAAGCATGTGGGGACAGCAGACTGGGATAGGGAGAGATTGAATATGTCCGTAAAACTCACCAGCCAGCTGGTCTGCGCATGCTCTGAGGACGCGTCCTGGTATCTGTCTGGCCTTGCGGCCTTGTGAATGTTAACCTGTTTAAAAGGTCACTCACATCGGCTACAGAGAGCGAGATCACACAGCCGTCAGGAATCAGCTGGTACTCTCATGCATGGTTCAGTGTTGCTTGCCTCGAAGCGAGCATAGAAGTAAATTAGCTGGTCTGGTAGGACCCAGGGTCCCTGGTCTGGTCTGTCTGGTAGGCTGGGCTTCCCTTTATAATCCATGATGTTTGCAAGCCCTGCCACATCCGACGAGCGTCAGAGTCGACGCGTTGCAGGATTCGATCTTAGTCCTCTATTGACTGTTTGATGGCTTGTCGGAAGTCGTAGCATGGATTTCTTATAAGCGTCCGGATTAGTGTCCCGCTCCTTGAAAGCGGCAGCTCTAGCCTTTAGCTCAGTGCAGATGTTCCCTGTAATCCTTGGCTTCTGGTTGGGATATGTACATACCAGACGGTCACTGGTGTGGACGACATCTTCGATGCACTTGGTTCAATGAAGCCGGTGACTGATGTGGTAAACTCAATGTCGTGGTCAAAGACTTAGCAACTTAGTTGTAGTCACGATCAGGTTGCCTATAACTACATATTGATTTACTTATTTCCGTACACTCTTCTAAACTACCCACAATGCACCTATTTCTCAACGTCATATGGAGAATATTTTCTGTACCACAGCGGTATGCTAGCTGGTTGTCACTAGTAACTACAGCCACAAAGTCAAAATTTTATATCTTAAATTAATGGTTAGCAGTGTGGTTAAGGTTAGGGTTGATGTTAGAGTTAGGTTTAAAATCAGATTTTAATTAGAGAAATTGTAGGGGGTTTAGCCATAATTATGACTTTGTGGCTGTGGGAAGTAGTGACAACCATGCTAGCTCGGTAGCTAGCTCAAGCTGGCTAACGATAGAATCCTCCTGCTCTTCACAGACTTTTGTGGCTGTGTTATCTAGTGGGAACCCCATTAGTATGGCAGACTTCAAATCCAAATCCAAATCAAATCAAATTTTAGTCACATGCGCTCGAAACAACAGGTGCAGACATTACAGTGAAATGCTTACTTACAGCCCTTAACCAACAGTGCATTTATTTTAAACAAAAAAGTAAGAATAAAACAACAACAAAAAGTGTTGAGAAAAAAAAGAGCAGAAGTAAAATAAAGTGACAGTAGGGAGGCTATATATACAATAGAAATAAAGTGACAGTAGGGAGGCTATATATACACACAGGGGGTACCGTTGCATAGTCAATGTGCGGGGCACCCGGCTAGTTGAGGTAGTTGAGGTAATATGTACATGTGGGTAGAGTTAAAGTGACTATCGCATAAATACTTAACAGAGTAGCAGCAGCGTGAAAAGGATGGGGTGGGGGGCAGTGCAAATAGTCCGGGTAGCCATAGATTAGCTGTTCAGGAGTCTTATGGCTTGGGGGTAGAATGCTGCTGAGAAGTCTTTTGGACCTAGACTTGGCACTCCGGTACCGCTTTGCCGTACGGTAGCAGAGAACAGTCTATGACTAGGGTGGCTGGAGTCTTTGACAATTTTGAGGGCCCTTTGACATCCGCCTGAGTATAGATGTTGTCCCTGGTTGGTAGGGAGCTTTGCCCCCAGTCGATGTACTGGGCCGCAGCATTTTTCACCTCTGTGAAGTGCTGCTTGAGGTCAGAGGCCAAAAGCAGTTGCCTTACCAGGCGGTGATGCAACCAGTCAGGATGTTCTCGATGGTGCAGCTGTAGAATTTTTGAGGATCTGAGGACCCATGCCAAATCTTTTTAGTCTCCTGAGGGGAATAGGCTTTGTCGTGCCCTCTTCACGACTGTCATGGTGTGTTTGGACCATGATAGTTCGTTAGTGATGTGGACACCAAGGAACTTGAAGCTCTCAACCTGTTCCACTACAGCTCCGTCGATGAGAATGGGGCGTGCTCAGTCCTCTTTTTTTTCCTGTAGTCCACAATCATCTCCTTTGTCTTGGTCACGTTGAGGGAGAGGTTGTTGTCCTGGCACCACACGGCCAGATCTCTGACCTCTCCCTATAGGCTGTCTCATCGTTGTCGGTGATCAGGCCTACCACTGTTGTGTCGGTCGGCAAACTTAATGATGGTGTTGGAGTCGTGCCTGGCCATGCAGTCATGGGTGAACAGAGAGTACAGGAGGGGACTGAGCACGCACCCCTGAGGGGCCCCCGTGTTGAGGATCAGTGTGGCAGATGTGTTGTTACACCTACCCTTACCACCTGGGGGGCGGCCCGTCAGGAAGTCCAGGATCCAGTTGCAGAGGGAGGTGTTTAGTCCCAGGATCCTTAGCTTAGTGATGAGCTTTGAGGGCACTATGGTGTTGAATGCTGAGCTGTAGTCAATGAATAGCATTCTCACGTAGGTGTTCCTCTTGTCCAGGTGGGGAAAGGGCAGTGTGGAGTGCGATAGAGATTGCATCATCTGTGGATCTGTTGGGGCGGTATGCAAATTGGAGTGGGTCTAGGGTTTCTGGGATTATGCTGTTGATGTGAGCCATGACCAGTCTTTCAAAGCACTTCATGGCTACAGACGTCAGTGCTACGGGTCGGTAGTCATTTAGGCAGGTTATCTTAGAGTTCTTGGGCACGGGGACTATGGTGGTCTGCTTGAAACATGTTGGTATTACAGACTCAGTCAGGGACATGTTGAAAATGTCAGTGAAGACACTTGCCAGTTGGTCAGCACATGCTCGGAGTACACGTCCTGGTAATCCGTCTGGCCCTGCGGCCTTGTGAATGTTGACCTGCTTAAAAGTCTTACTCACATCGGCTACGGAGAGCGTGATCACATAGTCGTCCGGAACAGCTGGTGCTCTCATGCATGCTTCAGTGTTGCTTGCCTCGGGCTTGAGCATAGAAGTGGTTTAGCTCGTCTGGTAGGCTTGTGTCACTGGGCAGCTCGCGGCTGTGCTTCCCTTTGTAGTCTGTAATAGTTTTCAAGCCCTGCCACATCCGACGAGCGCGTCAGAGCCAGTGTAGTATGATTCAATCTTAGACCTGTATTGACTCTTTGCCTGTTTGATGGTTCGATCGGAGGTCATAGCGGGATTTCTTATAAGCGTCCGGGTTAGAGTCCCGGTCCTTGAAAGCGGCAGCTCTACCCTTTAGCTCAGTGCGGATGTTTCCTGTAATCCATGGCTTCTGGGTTGGGGTTATGCGTACGGTCACTGTGGGGGACGACATCATCAATGCACTTATTGATGAAGCCAGTGACTGATGTGGTGTACTCCTCAATGCTGTCTGAAGAATCCCCGGAACATGTTCCAGTCTGTGCTAGCGAAAACAGTCCTGTAGCTTAGCATCTGCGTCATCTGACCACTTTTTTATTAGCCGAATCACTGGTGCTTCCTGCTTCAGTTTTTGCTTATAAGCAGGAATCAGGAGGATAGAGTTATGGTCAGATTTGCCAAATGGAGGGCGAGGGGAGAGCTTTGTATGCGTCTCTGTGTGTGGAGTAAAGGTGGTCTAGAGTTTTTCCCCTCTGGTTGCACATTTAACATGCTGGTAGAAATGAGGTAGAACGGATTTAAGTTTCCCTGCATTAAAGTCCCGGCCACTAGGAGCGCTGTACTTTGGTGCCTTCTTGCCGTTTGCTCAAAACAAAAGAGAAAATCATACCTGCTCTAATTGTGTAGAACCTCGTCTGTTCTCCTTTTGTTTTGTCAACTTCTCGGCATGTTCTCTGTGAAGTAGGCTACGGGAGTTTTGTAACTTTTTTCCACCTTGGCTTAATGCTAGCGATAGCTGGCTGACATCTGGAATCTATCTATTTTGGATTGTATCTCCTTCACTGACTCTCCCTCGACCCGGTGAAGCGCCAGCCTCCTCTCGCTTTGGTAGCTAACTCAGCCTGCACTCTTAAACGTTTTACCATTGGATGGGCCCCAGCCATCAATCTGTAAGTCTCTGCTCTCTCTTTGCTTTTGATCTGTGGTGATGTTTTAGTTGTGTTGTGTTAGTTGTGTTCTAGCTGGTCTCCAGTAGTTGGGCTCTAGCTTGCCAACCATAACCGTGGTGGTTGGCTAGGGTGGCTAGGCTAATAGCTAGTTGGCTAGGGTGGCTAGGCTAATAGCTAGTTGGCTAGGGTGGCTAGGCTAATAGCTAGTTGGCTAAATTGCTAACTTTAGCTGGCTGGCTAGCTTGCGGGCTAAGAAAACTGCATATAGCTAACATTCTTTGATAACATTATTTTATAACTGGTTAGATGGCGTTATGCATTTCCAAAACTTTGGTTTACTTTAATGTAGCTATAAAGCTAGGTGTTGATAGCAACTGTCTGACTCATGCAGTGCTAACGTAACATTAGCAGGCTGATAGGGATAACGTTAGCAGACTAGTTGGTTAGCAACCTTGCAAGTTGATTTCTAACAATAAATTCATAAAATATTTGCTTGTAAGTCGGCTGAAAATTAAATTGAAACCAGTAGTCATGAGGGTAAATTATTTGGTTTAATTTGAAGTTATACATTTGAAGTTATTTCTGTTGCTGTTAACATTATAGAGAATATGCTGGCTTGCCGGGTCCTCCATATTACATCACACCCCGGAAAAATATTTTCCGATATGACTTCGTCAATCTTCGGAATTCTGATCGGTTTTATGTAATAACTCGAAAAATAGAAAAGTGAGGTGTAACTTTGCATTGGGACATTTGATGCATAAACTAATGCAAATCCATATGTTACATGTGGCTATGTTTATGCTACCTACCCTTTAAGGCCTTTATTTAGTGGATAAGGAAGCAGAAGAGTGCCTCTGGAACACAGTGTACCTCCTGAAATTACTTGTGTCATAAAATTTAATGAGCCCTAAAATAGTGTATATTTGAAGAAGAGACCGAGCAAGGCCAGTCTGGGCAACTTTCCGTCTCTTCAGACAGGATCGCTGATGTGATCGCTTAAAGTGGTGGTATTCAAACTTTTTCCACCAGAATTTCTGGGGACCCCGTTTTCTTCCCCCAAATTTCTTGCAACCCCACCCCAAATCTAATGACAACCTTAAAGATCGGTAAATTTAGATTTTTACGTTACAGTGTTTTTCAATTGCTAACAAGCGTCGGTCAAAACTGAAGGCACTTTTTCAAAACTCTTCACAGTCTGCATTACCAACATGCACCTTGGCCAAACAGTTAATCTCACCTCCAAAACTCACTCAAACCACCAAAACACCACCATCAAAATAAGCTTGTTCGACCATAACACTGAAAACAATTCTCACTCAGAAAGCATACAATGTCACTCATAACACACTGACCTAAAAAACACTAACAACCGGGAGCATTACATAAACGATGAACTTTTCTCTTTGAAGTTTGAATGATTTTTCACATAAATCAGTATTTCATTATAGAATAAGACTAACACCTTTTCACTTTATTGACTACTAAAGTATATGTAACAAGAATGATTCACAAATGCAGAAATTTGCTTAAATAGCCTTTATTTGTTCTATATCTTTGTATATAATAATTTACTTGTGGAAAAAAAAAGGTAAACAAAAAATAAAATCCTGAAATTCCAGGGCTGCAATAATAATTACCAAAAAAACATCAACAACATGTATAGTATAATCCCTCATACTGTACAGTACTGTGAGGGTTCTAGCTCTCCCTCTCTCCTGCATTTGGCCACAAGTTCTCATCAACATCACATCTTATTTCTTCTCTGGCGATGCATCTTGGAAAGCATCTTCTGGAATGTCTAATCCAGTCCTGGCAGTCTTCAGGAGAAGTGTCTCCACACCCCGCATGCATGGCATCCAGTAGGGACATCTGGTCATAAACCTTCCACCTCCACGCAGAGAAAAACCCCTCTATGGGGTTTAGGAAGGGGGAGTATGGAGGCAGGAATAGTACTGACATCCTGGGATGTGCAGCAAACCAGTCTGTGACTGCAGCAGAGTGGTGGAATGCCACATTATCCCACACAACAACGAAGGTATGGGGAGTTTATTGCCCCCTCTCTCCTCCGCTGGCACAAGACGATTATGCAGGTCATCCAGAAAATAAATGAGCCTCTCTGTATTGTAGGGGCTATTGAGTGGTTTGTGTAACAGCAAACCATCACTGGACAGTGCTGCACACATTGTGATGTTAGCTCCTCTCTGGCCTGGGACATCCACGGTCGCTCTCTGTCCAATCACATTTCTTTCCCCTGCGGTGTGTTTTTGCCCAGGCTGTTGCACCCTTAAACCGGCCTCTCAAAGAGAGACCACGGTTTACATTTACGTCATTTAGCAGATGCTCTTATCCAGAGCGACTTACAAATTGGTGCATAGAAGGATTACTTATCCTATCCCCAGGTGTTCCTTAAAGAGGTGGGGTTTCAAATGTCTCCAGAAGGTGGTGAGTGACTCCGCTGTCCTAGGCGTCGTGAGGGGAGCTTGCTTCCACCATTGGGGTGCCAGAGCAGCGAACAGTTTTGACTGGGCTGAGCGGGAACTATGCTTCCGCGAGAGAGGAAGGGAGCCAGCAGGCCAGAGGTGGATGAAGCAATGCCCTCGTTTGGGTGTAGGGACTGATCAGAGCCTGAAGGTACGGAGGTGCCGTTCCCCTCACAGCTCCGTAGGGCGCACCATGGTCTTGTAGCAGATGCGAGCTTCAACTGGAAGCCAGTGTAGTGTGCGGGGAGCGGGGTGACGTGAGAGAACGGGAAGGTTTACAACATGGTCAACAATTGTGGCCCTTATCTCATCAGAGACCAGCGCTCTTGGTCTTCCTCTCCTATGTCCTCCACGCGTTCTCCCTCTCCCTCTCCCTGCCCCTGCCCCTGCCCCTCTCCCTCTCCCTGCCCCTCTCCCTCTCCCTCTCCCTGCCCCTCTCCCTCTCCCCGCCCCCCCCCCCCTGCCCCTCTCCCTCTCCCTCTCCCTGCCCCTCTCCCTCTCCCTGCCCCCTCTCCCTCTCCCTCTCCCTGCCCCTCTCCCTCTCCCTGCCCCTCTCCCTCTCCCTGCCTCTCCCTCTCCCCCCTCTCCCTGCCCCTCTCCCTCTCCCTCTCCCTGCCCCTCTCCCTCTCCCCTGCCCCTCTCCCCCCTCTCCCTCTCCCTGCCCCTCTCTCCCTCTCCCTGCCCCTCTCCCTCTCTCTCCTCCCCTCCCTGCCCCTCTCCCCTCCTCCCTCTCCCTGCCCCCTCCCTCTCCCTGCCCCTCTCCCTCTCCCCCCTGCCCCTCTCCCTGCCCCTCTCCTCTCCCTCTCCCTGCCCCTCTCCCTCTCCCTGCCCTCCCTGCCCCTCTCCCTCTCCCTGCCCCTCCCCTCCCTGCCTCCCCTCCCTGCCCCTCTCCCTCTCCTCTCCCCTGCCCCTCTCCCTGCCCCTCTCCTCCTGCCCCTCTCCCTGCCCCTCTCCCTCTCTCTCCCTGCCCCTCTCCCTGCCCCTCTCCCTCTCCCTGCCCCTCTCCCTCTCCCTCTCCTCTCCCTGCCCCCTCTCCTGCCCCTCTCCCTCTCCCTCTCCCTGCCCCTCTCCCTCTCCCTCTTCTTTACCCACCAACCTGTCTTCCTTGATCCATGTTTCCAAACTAACTCATTCCGAAGCAGTCATATTTTGTCTGTTTGGAAACGAGACTAAAATGAGGACACTTGGGTAGGCTTTCAGCTGAAATTTCAATCAGCTGTGTTTGGAATGATTAAATATTCTGCTGAGATTTTCTATATGTTTCAATCTGGTTACTGCAGAAATGCACGACATTTACCATCATTCTGTTTTGAATGTGTTTTTAACAGTTTTGGAAAACATGTGCTGCAAATATATAGTTTTGCAGGTGGTGGAGTATGAATGATTTCGGAGAATGTGGTCATTGAATGCATTTTGTGTGAAAGCAATGAAAAATGATTCACAGTTCCGTCCACATACACTTCTGTTTCGCTGACTGTGTGAAGAGTTTTGACAACGTGACTTCAGTTTTGACCAATGCATGTTAGCAATTTAAAAAAAATAATAATAATAACCTTAAAATTATTTTGCATTTTCATCTCTTATCAAAATGCAAAGAAACCAATAAATACATGTACTCAATAAAATTAATTTTCTAATTATCTTTCTCAAAAACGTCTGTATATTGTGCCATACAATAACCTGTACTCTAAATTGTGTTTCTCCCCCAAAATGTATGTACTTGTGTATATATATCCTCAAATCAAATCAATAAGAGTCTTTACTGTAAGCTTCGTCCCACTGCTTGTTATTATCCCGTGATAGATGTGTGTTGATGCTCTCGCTAAGAACATTCGGATTATTTACATTCAATTCAAGGGTGTTTGGGACGTGCCTATGCTTCGGATGTAAGCACCCTTATTGTTGTTGAAGAGATTCCTCCACTGGATGACGACGTAAAGACCAAGTCAGGGGTTATGAGGTTAGGGGGTGTAGCGAGGGTTTTAAAGCAGAGGGGGTCGGAGGGTAAACATGCACTTCCTCTGTGGAGAATTCTACCCGACATTCTAACGTTGCTATTCTGAGAAAACGGTCTCTTTGAAAATGCATTAATTTCAATAATGGTGTAGCTATCTGCTATTTTAAGCAAATTAATTATTGTTTAGTTTTTCCTTCCTTCCTTGTCGGACAGCAAAGCAACAGTGTTAAAAGGATGGATCGTCGTTGTTTGATCTGTCATTTATCTTTTAGAATGAGAGACAAATAGTGTAATGTTTGAGGAGCCAGTCACGGCTATGTGTGTGTGTGTTTGTGTGTGTGTTTGTGTGTATATGCACGTGCGTGTGTGTGTGTGTGTGTATATGTGTGTGTGTGTTGCGTGTCTGTGTCTGTGTGTGACAGGATTTCCGTTAGCCAGTAACTGACGGCTTTCTGACATTTCCCCCCCCCCCCCGAAGCCGATAAATAAAATTGCTGCCAGCCAATTGTCCAGGAAAAGAAGGAAAAGTCCCATTGTGAAATAACGGTTTTTAGCCTCTTGACTGGAAACACCAGTCCATGGAAACACCAGTCCATGGAAACACCAGTCCATGGAAACACCAGTCCATGGAAATACCAGTCCATGGAAATACCAGTCCATGGAAACACCAGTCCATGGAAATACCAGTCCATGGAAACACCAGTCCATGGAAATACATTTGACTGGTCATGTTTATCGGTCTATAGGTTAATTTGCATAATTTAGTGGAGTTAAAACAGTGTGTTCTTATTGTATCTTATTTATCATACAGATACAGAGCCTTGGAGGGGACAATCTGTCAGACACGTGCTAGTCGGAACAAGGAAACTCTGAAATGTTCTACTTGCCAACTGGTTGAACGTGGCACGTGTAAAACTACAACCAGTTAGCAAGTTAGACATTTTAGAGTTTCCTAGTTTCCACGTGAACGCGGAAATAGGCAACGGAAGGCAGGCTTCGACTCTGTATGTGATGGTGATTGTCTGACCACAACAGAGAGGGATCATTAGGAGCTGTATGGAGCTAGTCTGACCACAACAGAGAGGGATCATTAGGAGCTGTATGGAGCTAGTCTGACCACAACAGAGAGGGATCATTAGGGAGCTGTATGGAGCTAGTCTGACCACAACAGAGAGGGGGTCATTAGAGCTGTATGGAGCTAGTCTGACCACAACAGAGAGGGATCATTAGGAGCTGTATGGAGCTAGTCTGACCACAACAGAGAGGGATCATTAGGGAGCTGTATGGAGCTCCTCTGACCACAACAGAGAGGGATCATTAGGAGCTGTATGGAGCTCCTCTGACCACAACGAGAGAGGGATCATTAGGGGGAGGTGTATGGAGCTAGTCTGACCACAACAGAGAGGGATCATTAGGAGCTGATGGAGCTAGTCTGACCACAACAGAGAGGGATCATTAGGGAGCTGTATGGAGCTAGTCTGACCACACCAGAGAGGGATCATTAGGAGGTGTGATGGAGCTAGTCTGACCAGCAACAGAGAGGGGATCATTAGAGGTGTATGGAGCTAGTCTGACCACAACAGAGAGGGATCATTAGGAGCTGTATGGAGCTAGTCTGACCACAACAGAGAGGGATCATTAGGAGGTGTATGGAGCTAGTCTGACCACACCAGAGAGGGATCATTAGGAGGTGTATGGAGCTAGTCTGACCACAACAGAGAGGGATCATTAGGAGCTGTATGGAGCTAGTCTGACCACAACAGAGAGGGATCATTAGGAGCTGTATGGAGCTAGTCTGACCACAACAGAGAGGGATCATTAGGAGCTGTATGGAGCTCCTCTGACCACAACAGAGAGGGATCATTAGGAGCTGTATGGAGCTCCTCTGACCACAACAGAGAAGCATAGCCTACAGTAGCCTACTGACATTACAAGCGTGATTCAGAAATTAGGGAGAGAGATTTTTAAATAGAGAAGAATGGAATAACTTTTTCAATGATAATTAAGGATATTATAGTTATCACGTTTCACATTGGATTCATAAAGACATGTTTCTATTATAATTCTGGGCCACTCAGCTAGCTAGCTCGCCCTGGTACAACATTAAGCCAATTCTCCTACAGTGAGGGAAAAAAGTATTTGATCCCCTGCTGATTTTGTACGTTTGCCCACTGACAAAGAAATGATCAGTCTATCATTTTAATGGTAGGTTCATTTGAACAGTGAGAGACAGAATAACAACAAAAAAATCCAGAAAAACGCATGTCAAAAATGTTATAAATTGATTTGCATTTTAATGAGGGAAATAAGTATTTGACCCCTCTCAATCAGAATGATTTCTGAGCTCCTGGTGTCTTTTATACAGGTAACGAGCTGAGATTAGAGCACACTCTTAAAGGGAGTGCTCCTAATCTCAGCTTGTTACCTGTATAAAAGACACCTGTCCACAGAAGCAATCAATCAATCAGATTCCAAACTCTCCACCATGGCCAAGACCAAAGAGCTCTCCAAGGATGTCAGGGACAAGATTGTAGACCTACACAAGGCTGGAATGGGCTACAAGACCATCGCCAAGCAGCTTGGTGAGAAGGTGACAACAGTTGGTGCGATTATTCGCAAATGGAAGAAACACAAAACGCAATGCCACAACACAAAATAACTGTCAATCTCCCTCGGCCTGGGGCTCCATGCAAGATCTCACCTCGTGGAGTTGCAATGATCATGAGAACGGTGAGGAATCAGCCCAGAACTACACGGAGGATCTTGTCAGTGATCTCAAGGCAGCTGGGACCATAGTCACCAAGAAAACAATTGGTAACACACTACGCCGTGAAGGACTGAAATCCTGCAGCGCCCTGCAAGGTCCCCCCTGCTCATGAAAGCACATATACAGGGCCATCTGAAGTTTGCCAATGAACATATGAATGATTCAGAGGATAACTGGGTGAAAGTGTTGTGGTCAGATGAGACCAAAATCGAGTTCTTTGGCATCAAATCAACTCGCCGTGTTTGGAGGAGGAGGAATGCTACCTATGACCCCAAGAAC
This sequence comes from Coregonus clupeaformis, assembly GCF_020615455.1. Classification (NCBI taxonomy): domain Eukaryota; kingdom Metazoa; phylum Chordata; class Actinopteri; order Salmoniformes; family Salmonidae; genus Coregonus; species Coregonus clupeaformis. The sequence continues at coordinate 31,407 of NW_025537305.1, forward strand.
ACCATCCCCACCGTCAAACATGGAGGTGGAAACATTATGCTTTGGGGGTGTTTTTCTGCTAAGGGGACAGGACAACTTCACTGCATCAAAGGGGACGATGGACGGGGCCATGTACCCGTCAAATCTTGGGTGAGAACCTCCCTTCCTCAGCCAGGGCATTGAAAATGGGTCGTGGATGGGTATTCCAGCATGACAATGACCCAAAACACACGGCCAAGGCAACAAAGGAGTGGCTCAAGAAGAAGTACATTAAGGTCCTGGATGGCCTAGCCAGTCTCCAGACCTTAATCGCATAGAAAATATGTGGAGGAGCTGAAGGTTTGAGTTAGCCCAAACGTCAGCCTCGAAACCTTAATGACTTGGAGAAGATCTGCAAAGAGGAGTGGAACAAAATCCCTCCTGAGATGTGTGCAAACCTGGTGTAACGATCCCGGCAGTCTGAGTCGGGTCCTGTCTGTGGACTAGTTTTTCTGCTCGGGATCTCCAGTTTCCGTGGGTTCTGGAACGCTCCCGGGGAGCTCTCTTGATTTCCGCACCTGCATCCCATCAGCAATCTGCACACCTGGTCCTGATCATCACCCTTCTTAGGCCCTGGCCTAACATCCATTCCCTGCCGGATCGTTAGCCATGAACAGTATGTTTGTCAGTGTATCAGCCTTGGAGTTTCTAGCGTTAGTTTTGTTGTTTTGCACCTTGTTGGCTTGCCGTCGTACTTACCTCCGTTTTTGTTTCTATCTGCAGTCAATCTCCCGAACCTTCACCCAACCCCTGCCTGGTTGTCGGCGGCTGCCGAGCCATTCTTGGATCTACCACTGCACCTCCACTAACTCATCCCGCCCGTCCGCTCTGTCCCCTGGAATTCTACATCGTTTTTTGGAATCTGTTAAATAAATACTCACCGTTTCAACTCACCTTGTAATGGTCTGCTTCGGGTTCTGGCTTAGTAAATCGTGACAGAACGATCCGGCCAGTAATGAACCCAGCGGACCTGGACTCTGTTCGTCAGTGCCAATTACACCATCAGGAGAAGATGTTGGGCCATCATAGTACGGAGCTACAGGAGATCGCGTTGGCAGTTCGGAACCTTTCTACCGGCCTGACGGAGGTCCAGAACCAGCGCAAGTTTCGGTGGAGGATCCACTACCGGTTTCACCCATCTCGCCTGCCGCGTCTGGAGCTGAGTCCTTCCGTGAGCCCAAGGTTCCAACGCCGGATAAATATGAAGGGGGAGCTGGGAAGATGCCGTTCTTTCTTATGCATGTGTGGGTTAGTGTTCGATCTACAGCTTCACTCCTTACCACAGACAAGGCAGGATAGCCTTTGCTTGATTGAGTTGCTGCGTGGTCGAGCGCTGGAGTGGGCTTCAGCCCGTTTGAGAACGACAAGACCCCCTGCATGGCTTCATACCAGGGGTTCACGGCCGAGATGAGGAAGCTCTTCACCATTCCCGTCCGAGGGAGGGACGAGCTAGCGCCCTGTTTTCGCTTCACCAAGGAACTTCGCACGTGGCCGACTTCGTGATCGAGTTCAAGACGTTGGCTGTGGAGAGTGGGTGGAATGAGGAGTCTCTCGCCGGCCTTTTACCAGGGTCTGTCGGAGCAGCTCAAGGATGAGTTGATTTCCTATCCGGAGCCTAGTGACCTGGACAGCGGTAGCCTTGTCTAATCGGGTGGAGAATCGAGTCCGAGAGCGGGGAAGGAGGGAGAAGCAATGCGGGTCCGTTCAATCGATCAGCTTCTCAGTTCCCAGTCGGGTCGGGTGGTGGACCAGAACATAGTTGATCATTCTCCACCACAAAGGATTAGTGGAGAGGTCCTCTCTCGATTCTGAACCCATGCGAAGTGGGGTGGCACGGGTTAACCAAGGAGGAGCGTCAACATAGACGTAAGACCAACTGCTGCCTCTACTGTGGTAGCTCGGGACATTACATCTCCACTTGTTCCCGGCGGTCGTCAAACTGCCCGGCTTCGCTAAAAAGTTGGGAGGACTTTTTAGCGAGCCAGTTTCTAACCTCTCAGTACCTCTGTCAGACCCCGTTTCCCGGCTACCCTTGTGAACAGGAATCAGAGCTTGTAGCGATTAACGCTTTTATCGATTCAGGTGCCGATGGAAGCTTTCTTGATGCCGAGTTGGTGGAACAGCTGGGGCTTTCCAAGGAGCAATTGCGGAAGCCATTGAAGGCTACCACTCTGAACGGCAGTAGTCTGGTACGTATCACGCATGAGGACTGAACCGGTTAAGATGCTGTTGTCGGGGAATCATTGAGATGATTTCATTCTTCATTCTGCCGTCTTCCCATGTTCCTCTGGTCCTTGGATACCCTGGCTGAAAGGAACACAATCCCACGTTCGATTGGGTGACGGGCAAGGTAACGAGTTGGAACGCGATTGTCATGCTAACTGTCTCAAGACTGCCTGTCCCCATTCGTTCCCAGTCAGGTGATTGAGGCTAAACCCCCAGATTTGTCCCTGGTTCCCGAGACATATCACAGATTTGGGGAAGTGTTCACAGTAAGCAGAAGGCTCTGTCACTCCCTCCCCACCCCACCAATGATTGTGCCATCAACCTGTTCCCTGGAGCTGTCTACCCCAAGGGAAGGTTATACAGTATCTCCGCCCCGAACGTGAGGCTTTGAGAGACCTACATCAAGGAGTCCCTAGCTGCTGGTCTCGTTCGTCCCTCGTCATCACCCCTGGGGGCAGGATTCTTCTTTGTGGGTAAGAAGGATGGCTCTCTTGGTCTGACCGTGTATTGATTATCGGGGGTTGAATGACCATCACGGTCAAGAACAAGTATCCCCTGCCCTTGATGAGTTCTGCCTTCGACTCTTACAGGGTGCTACGGTGTTCACCCAAGCTTAGACCTACGTAATGCGTATCACAGGTCCGGATCAGAGAGGGAGACGAAGTGGTTGACGGGTTTCAATACACCGATGGGTCACTTCGAGTATCAGGTGATGCCGCTTTGACTGACCAATGCTCCAGCGGTATTCCAGAGTATGGTGAACGACGTCCTGAGAGATATGATCGGTCTCTTTGTGTTTGTTTACCTGGATGACATTCTGATCTTCTCGAAGGAACCTTCCGACCACGTCCAGCATGTCCGGCAGGTTCTGCAGCGAGATTGTTGGAGAATCGCCTGTTCGTGGAAGGCCGAGAAGTGCGAGTTTCACGCCACACGACATCTCTCTTCTCGGGTACATCATCTCCAGGGGAGAGATTAGGATGGACCAGGAGAAGGTTAGAGCGGTTCTGGAATGGGCCCAGCCCGGTACGAGATTGCAGCTCCAGAGATTTTTGGGGTTTGCGAATTTCTACCGCAGATTCATCCGGGATTACAGCCGGGTGGCCGCTCCGTTAACGGCCTTGACTTCCAGTCAGGAGCTTCGGCGGAATCCGGAGGCGGATCGAGCTTTCTGGATTTGAAGAGGCGATTCACCAACGCGACCGATTTCTCTCTCAATCGGATACGGCCCGTCAGTCTCGTCGCTGAAGTGGACGCGTCTGATGTGGGAGTTGGCGCCATCCTGTCGCAGAGCGATGCTCCACGGACAGTAACTCCATCCTGCGCCTACTACTCGTCGCCTTTCGCCTGCTATGGAGAGGAATTACGATGTGGGTAACCGAGCTTCTGCGGTGAAACTTGCCTTGGAGAGAGTCTACTGGCTGGAGGGGGCGGAGCAGCCGTATATTGTCTGGACTGACCACAAGAATCTTGCTTACGTGCAATCGGGCTAGACGTCTCAACGCCCGCCAGGCCAGGTGGTCGTTGTTTTTTGACGATTCAATTTTTCCCTGACGTTCCGACCTGGATCTAAGAACGGCAAGGCGGGACGCCTTGTCAGGATGTTCTCCAAGACGGAGGAGAGTGGGTCCAAGACCGAGACAATTCTCCCCCGAACTGCGTCTGGGAGCTGTTAGGTGGAAGATTGAGGAGGAGGTGATGGCGGCTCTTCGGACGCAGCCCGGTCCCGGAACGGTCCACCGGTCGGTTGTTTGTGCCTGAGTCGGTTCGTCTCAACGGTCTCAAATGGTCCCACGCCAGCAAGATGGCTTGTCACCCTGGCGTGGCTCGGACAAGGCGTTTCTTCGCAGACGTTTTTGGTGGCTCTGCCATGGCCGAGATACTCAGGTTATGTTGCTGCCTGTCCAGTGTGTGCGCAGAATAAGAGTACCAATCGGCCCAGCTCTGACTATTCACCCCCTTCCTATTCTGTATGGTCGCATCGGCCCTGGACTTTGTCACTGGGTTGCCTGCGCTTCTGAGGGGAACACGGTTCGTTCTGACTATCGTGGACAGATTCAGCAAGTTCGCCCACTTTGTGCCAATTGCCAACTTCACTCTGCCTCGGAGACGTGAGATCCTGGTTAGGAGGTTTTCAGGGTCCACGGTTGCCCAGTGATATCGCTTTCCGACCGTGGCCCTCAGTTTACCCTCTGCTGTCTGGAAGTCCTTCTGTTTGGCATTGGAGCTACAGTCAGTCTCACATCTGGTTTTCACCCCAATCTAATGGTCAACGGCGGAGAGAGCCAACCAGAAGATGGAATCCACGCTACGCTGCCTGGCCTCTTCCAACCCCACCTCCTGGGTCTCTCAGCTGCCTTGGGTTGAGTATGCCCACAATACTCTCCTACATCTGCCACTGGGATGTCTCCTTCCAGTGCCTGTATGGCTACCAACCTCCCCTTGTTCCCTTCTCAGGAGAAGGAGCTTTCAGTGCCTTCTGTTCAGGCCCATATTAAGTCGTTGCCACCGGACCTGGCATCGGGCCAGAAAGGTACTCCTTAGAGTTTCGGACCGGTATCAGCCCAGGCGACCGTCGCCGGATCCCCGCTCCACACACCACTCGAGATAGGGTCTGTGGCACACGGATCTTCCTTTACGGACTGAGTCCAGGAAGTTGTTATCGAAGTTCATTGGTCCGTTTGTGGTGGAGAAGGTGATCAATCCCGTGGCAGTTCGACTCAAACTCCCGAGGACGCTCAGAGTCCATCCCACCTTTCACTGTCTCCTGCCTCAAGCCTGTTTTCCTCAGTCCTCTGTTGTCCTCCTCCGCCTCCTCCTCCTCCTCCTCGGATGATCGGAGGTGGTCCTGCCTACACGGTGCGGCGCATCATGGATTCCAGACGGCGGCGGGGCGGGGTTTCCAGTATCTCGTGGACTGGGAGGGGTGGTGGTCCTGAAGAGAGGAGTTGGATTCCGCGGCGACAGATCCTAGATGCTGACCTCATCCGTGACTTCTACCGCTCCATCTGGCGCTCCGGGAGTCCGCCCGGTGGGTCGGTCGGAGGGGGGTACTGTAATCGATCCCGGCAGTTGAGTCGGGTCCTGTCTGTGGACTAGTTTTTCGCTCGGATCTCCAGTTTCCCGTGGTTCTGGAACGCTCCGGGGGAGCTCTCTTGATTTTCGCAACCTGCATCCCATCAGCAATCTGCACACCTGGTCCTGATCATCACCCTTCTTAGGCCCTGGCCTAACATCCATTCCCTGCCGGATCGTTAGTGAACAGTATGTTTGTCAGTGTATCAGCCTTGGAGTTTCTCGAGCGTTAGTTTTGTTTGTTTTGCACCTTGTTGGCTTGCCGTGTACTCACTCTCCGTTTGTTTCGATCTGCAGTCAATCTCCGGAACCTTCACCCAACCCCTGCCTGGTTGTCGGCTGCGAGCCATTCTTGGATCTACCACTGCACTCCACCAACTCATCTCCGCCGTCTCGCTCTGTCCCCTGGATTATTCTACATCGTTTTGGAATCTGTTAAATAAATACTCACCTTCGTTTCCAACTCACCTTGTCCTGGTCTGCTTCTGGGTTCTGGCTTAGTAAACCGTGACACCTGTGGCCAACTACAAGAAACGTCTGACCTCTGTGATTGCCAACAAGGGTTTTGCCACCAAGTACTAAGTCATGTTTTTTTGCAGAGGGGTCAATACTTATTTC
>NW_025537306.1:0-37337 GCF_020615455.1 Coregonus clupeaformis
GAGAGGGAGAGAAGAGGAGAGGGAGAGAAGAGGAGAGAAGAGGAGAGGGAGAGAAGATGAGAGAAGAGGAGAGGGAGAGAAGAGGGAGAGAAGAGGAGAGAAGAGGAGAGGGAGAGAAGAGGAGAGGGAGAGAAGAGGAGAGAAGGCGGCAGTAAGGAGTAAAAAGGACAGGAGGGGAGATAAGGTACATTATGTGCCTTCAACTATCCTGTGTGTGTTGGGAGGTGGTGGGTATTGTTAGAGTGCGGTCACCTGACAGCGTAAGTCATCCTATCAGGCCTCAGGGCTCTCATCATGATGAGTTTCTGTAGGGAACTTTTTGTTTTCCACTCTTGAGGAAACTTCTCTTTCTCCGGACACTCGGACTCTACCACCTTTTTCCAGCGTTTAGGGGAGCCCTCGATGTCCCGGTCCAAACCACGAAACTCATCAGTGAAACTCATTGTCTAGAGGAGAAGAGGGGAAATGCATGTTTGTGTGTTTGAGTATGAGTGTGAGAGTGAGAGTGTGTGTGTGTGTGTGTGTGTGTGTGTACCTTTATGGCACTCCAGGCCTGGTTGGAGAGGAAATCTACAGGACAGATGTAGCTGTGGTCGATGTTGAAGCGGAGCAGGAAATCTAGTACTCGTACGTCTATCTCCTTACTCATCAGCAACAACTGGAGAACAGGGAACACACTGTTAGAACTAGGAAAACACACAGACACACACACAGCCCCCTCTCCCCCACACACACACACCTGGAAGGCGAGTTGAGCAGTGAAGGTGAGTTTGTCTCTCTCAAACAGGCCTCTGCTGATGTAGTTGAAGGTGGAGTAGGTGATGTCGTCTATTAGAGTGTTAACTCTGCTCCTCACGTCCTCACACACCTCTGCCTGCTCCACCGCCTTGTGGAACACCACGTTAAACGCCTACAGGGAGGGAGTTAGAGGGAGACAGTGAAAGAGAAAGATAAGCCTAGATCAGCAAGAAAGCTATAATCTATTTGTTATCTGGTCTGTACTGGTCCATTCGGACAGGTCTCGAATTACCTGTATAAATAAAGGTTAAATGAGGCTGAACTGGTACATGGGGTTGATCTTGTTGAGGTCATTCATGATGAAGTAGAGCAGAGAGGATCTGACCGCTACGGGGCGGTAGTGTTCTCTAGCCTCGTTGATCTTCACCTCGTTCACCTTCGCCTCCAGAACCTACATCCCAAAACAGCATATTATCGATCAGCACAGTTTAGCTATTTATCTGTCTCATTTCTCTCTTCTCTCTCTCTCTCTCTGTAATGCTGACCTGGCTGAGGCTGCAGACAAATTAGAAGCCATCAGGAAGAAACTCTCTCTCTCTCTCTCTCTCTCTCTCTCTCTCTCTCTCTCTCTCTCACTCTCTCACTCTCTCACTCTCTCACTCTCTCACTCTCTCTCTCTCTCTCTCTCTCTCTCTCTCTCTCTCTCTCTCTCTCTCTCTCTCTCTCTCTCTCTCTCTCTCTCTCTCTCTCTCTCTCTCTCTCGCTCTCTCTCTCTCTCTCTCTCACCTTCATCTCGATCTCTGCGGCCGTGTGTTTGGTGGTCTCTAGTTTCTCCACCAGGACGTTGTCTCCTAGGAAGTTGCTCTCAGCAGCAGAGAGACGCCCCAGCAGTTCATCCTCCAACAGCTTCAGCTCGATCTTAAACAGGTTCTGCTGCTTGGTCAGGTCACTCTGCAACCATTATACAACCACAACACAACCCCAACCATTATTAACAAACTTTAATAATATAAATCATTTAGCAGACACTTTTATCCAAAGCAACTTACCATCATTTCATGCCTACATTTTACATGTGGGTGGCCCCAGGATTCAAACCCACAACCCTGGTGTTATAAGCACCCTGCTCTACCAACTGAGCCATACAGTATCACAACTATGCAGAAACCAACCACAACCAAACTTCAAGTGTCATTTTGTGAACACGTTGTAACCATATGAGGTCAAGAAGGAAGAGGCTGAGAGAGCCAGAAAGGACAGGGGACATAGCCATCTATCCCACCTTGAGGTGCTCGAGATCGGGCCTCTCCAGATTGACCACCTGGGCCAGCAGCTGGTCCTCCAGGCCATCTCTTGTAACAGTGAAGTTGATGAGGGTGGTCTGGGCCTGGATCTCAGGCTTATAGTGGGGGTTAGCCAGCTTAGTGTGGAGGATCAGTCTGAACGCTGGGTGGAAGAAACACTCTTTATCCCCCACCTTTATACAACTGGTGGAGAGAGAGGGAGAGGGTGAGAGGAGGAGTGTGTATTACCAGCCCTTTTTGATGATTGTGTGTGTGTGTGTGTGTGTGTGTGTGTGTGTGTGTGTGTGTGTGTGTGTGTGTGTGTGTGTGTGTGTGTGTGTGTGTGTGAGTGTGAGTATATGTTACCTGCCCTTCTTGATGGTGTGTCGTCCCAGTAGAGGGTCTATGACAGGGTCGATGGTCTCCTCCAGATTCTCTATGAGAACAGTGTCTCCTGTCACCACTGCCTGCTCTATCACATCCACATACCTGGGAAAATGGGCCTTAGGTAGAACACATCAAACATACCTACATACAGTGGGGAAAAAAAGTATTTAGTCAGCCACCAATTGTGCAAGTTCTCCCACTTAAAAAGATGAGAGAGGCCTGTAATTTTCATCACAGGTACACGTCAACTATGACAGACAAATTGAGATTTTTTTTTCTCCAGAAAATCACATTGTAGGATTTTTAATGAATTTATTTGCAAATTATGGTGGAAAATAAGTATTTGGTCACCTACAAACAAGCAAGATTTCTGGCTCTCACAGACCTGTAACTTCTTCTTTAAGAGGCTCCTCTGTCCTCCACTAGTTACCTGTATTAATGGCACCTGTTTGAACTTGTTATCAGTATAAAAGACACCTGTCCACAACCTCAAACAGTCACACTCCAAACTCCACTATGGCCAAGACCAAAGAGCTGTCAAAGGACACCAGAAACAAAATTGTAGACCTGCACCAGGCTGGGAAGACTGAATCTGCAATAGGTAAGCAGCTTGGTTTGAAGAAATCAACTGTGGGAGCAATTATTAGGAAATGGAAGACATACAAGACCACTGATAATCTCCCTCGATCTGGGGCTCCACGCAAGATCTCACCCCGTGGGGTCAAAATGATCACAAGAACGGTGAGCAAAAATCCCAGAACCACACGGGGGGACCTAGTGAATGACCTGCAGAGAGCTGGGACCAAAGTAACAAAGCCTACCATCAGTAACACACTACGCCGCCAGGGACTCAAATCCTACAGTGCCAGACGTGTCCCCCTGCTTAAGCCAGTACATGTCCAGGCCCGTCTGAAGTTTGCTAGAGTGCATTTGGATGATCCAGAAGAGGATTGGGAGAATGTCATATGGTCAGATGAAACCAAAATATAACTTTTTGGTAAAAACTCAACTCGTCGTGTTTGGAGGACAAAGAATGCTGAGTTGCATCCAAAGAACACCATACCTACTGTGAAGCATGGGGGTGGAAACATCATGCTTTGGGGCTGTTTTTCTGCAAAGGGACCAGGACGACTGATCCGTGTAAAGGAAAGAATGAATGGGGCCATGTATCGTGAGATTTTGAGTGAAAACCTCCTTCCATCAGCAAGGGCATTGAAGATGAAACGTGGCTGGGTCTTTCAGCATGACAATGATCCCAAACACACCGCCCGGGCAACGAAGGAGTGGCTTCGTAAGAAGCATTTCAAGGTCCTGGAGTGGCCTAGCCAGTCTCCAGATCTCAACCCCATAGAAAATCTTTGGAGGGAGTTGAAAGTCCGTGTTGCCCAGCGACAGCCCCAAAACATCACTGCTCTAGAGGAGATCTGCATGGAGGAATGGGCCAAAATACCAGCAACAGTGTGTGAAAACCTTGTGAAGACTTACAGAAAACGTTTGACCTGTGTCATTGCCAACAAAGGGTATATAACAAAGTATTGAGAAACTTTTGTTATTGACCAAATACTTATTTTCCACCATAATTTGCAAATAAATTCATAAAAAATCCTACAATGTGATTTTCTGGATTTTTTTTTCTCATTTTGTCTGTCATAGTTGACGTGTACCTATGATGAAAATTACAGGCCTCTCTCATCTTTTTAAGTGAGAGAACATGCACAATTGGTGGCTGACTAAATACTTTTTTCCCCCACTGTACCTACTGAGAGAGCAAGCTTAACAGATACGTCTGTTTGGGTGAGCCATTCAGGAGAGGGGAGAGTAGGATGGAGGGATGACAGAGGAGAGGAGTGCGATCTCACCCTTTCTCTCCCAGGCTGACAACCTTGAGGCTGTTGCCATAGCGAATCTTGATCCACTTGATGCCCTGCAGTTGGGGGTCAATGAGCAGTGGCCAGCGTTCACCTGGGAGCATACAAAGAAGGAACAAACATTGATGAGCTAATGTGGCAATTGCTATACGTTTACAGATGTAGGATCTTAATTTGAGCCAGTTTGCTACAGCAGGATAATAATCCTGTTGCAACAGGAAATGTGAATTATTATGAGGTTTATATAATTAATGGACATTTATGTAAGGGAAAATCCAGTCTGAAATTTCAAAGTGGAAATTACCAACTACAGAAGCCCTTTTAAACCTCAAATTGCAGGAAAGTTCACCTGCATCAGGGTGATCAAGTTAAGATCTTACATCTGTAGCATGGACATAAAGGTGTAGATAGTGTAAAACGTTCTCTACGCTCACAGTTGGTGAGGATGGTGGCGTTCTGAGTGGACATCTTGTCTCCCGGCAACCCCTCGTTGTTCCACTGAGCCACGGTAGCATCATCAGTCAGCATACACACTGGATCTAACCCCTCTGTCATTGGGATGGGGATCTGAGAGAGGGAGGAGACGAGAGGAGGAGAGGTCTGCTAGCATACACACTGGATTTAACCCCTCTGTCATTGGGATGGGAATCTGAGAGGGAAGGGAATAGGAGAGGGGGAGCATAAGAGAGAGAGAAGAGATGAGAGGAGTGAAGGACCTTCTGGCCACGTAGGAAGGGCATCCAGAGGTTCTCCAGGAGTTCTCTGCGGTACTTCTTAGAGAAGGATCCAGCGTAGGAGATGAAGGCTGCAGTCAGCAGAATGTCTCCACACTGAGTCTCCTCCTGCTCATGGTACCCAGCTACAGAGTGGGCCCAACGCACATTCTCCGACTGAAACACACACAAACATTATCCACCAATGGAAAAACGTGCTGTTAATGTTTGGAAACCTTCTGAAGTAGCATGACAACAAACAAACGGAGCTCCTATTGGTCAGCCAGCTCCTCACCTCAAGTCCTTTGACGAGGCGATTGGCCAGTTCGATGGTCTTGTTGGTGTGGTTGACCTCGTCCTGACAGCGAAGCTTCTCAGAGGTAGCCTTCTCAAACGCAGCCGTCAGGGTGTCCCGACTACTGTCCAACTCCTACAACACACACACAGTTAAGGAAAAATATGAGAGAGAGAGAGAGAGAGAGAGAGAAAAAAGAGAGAGAGAGAGAGGAGAGAGAGAGAGAGAGAGACTCACAGCTAGTTTCTTCCTAATGGCTTCTAGTTTGTCTGCAGCCTCAGCCAGGTCAGCATTAGCCTGAGACAGACACAGCTTCTTCACCTCCACCTCACAGAACACCTGGAGAGGAAACACACATATTAACACACACACATGCACAAGCACGCTCACAAATTCACATACTATAACATCAGTTTAAGTTACAAACATCCAAAAGGGTAAGACAGTATCTTAAAAGAAGTGTGGTAGCCAACCTCAGGGTATTAGGTGAGAGAGATACTTACATACATCTATGTATAGCAGTAGGAGAGGAAAGGAAAAGGACACTGTGAGAAAAATAACACAAGCTAACGAACACTACTCTTCCCTAGCTTTGAGCAGATGCTGCTTTTCAAATGGACAAGAGGTAAGGCTGTATTTGGTTATTATACATGCAGTTACGTGTTCAGTTTGTGTGTGTGTGCATCTGTATACAGTGTGTGTGTGGTGTACCTCGTGGAAGCGTATGATGTTGGTGACCCAGGCACAGAGGCCAGCGGCGGCAGAGGATTTGAGTCTGACAAACTCAGGGTTAAACTCTGGGTCACTGAGGAACTCATCTCTCACACACCTCACTGTCGCCTCAGGGATGTGCTCCTTGTCAAAGTTCACCAACGCCTGTAGGAAGTCATCCACCTGGGCATAGACACACACACGGGCGTACACACTCTGAAACACTGCCGTTAACACACAGTGACACAGACACACGGACGGCCAGACAGACGACCTCTGGGATATGTTCCTTACACACACGGTCACACAGACAACACACACACACATACTGACCTTGCTCATGACAACTTTTGCTGCCTTCCAGCTGCGGTCTTTGGGTAATTTACCATGAGGAGCCAGTAGCACCATGACAGCAGCAGACACGTTAGTCACTATGGCTGGGGGGTTAGGGAACGTCCTCAACTCTGTCAGGTTCAGCTAGGGGGAGAACACACACACACATTATTAGGAATTACATTATATTAAAAAGATAATGTATTAATGGTCCAATATACCTGTTTTTATCTCAATATCGAATAATTTTTGGGTAGCAATTAGTATTAAAATTCAAAAGGCACTCGCACATCTGAGCTATCTTTGTTGCAGGTGCAACAGTTGAATAACATGAGAGAAAAAAGAAGAAACCTACAAACTGCTCTTTATTAAGCTTTACGTATCGGCCTCAAGGCCTTCGTCAGAGCTTTTTAATGGGTAGCAATTAAGTACCTTACTGTGATTGTTTTCAATTAAAATGGTCCCTCCAAAAAAAAGACTTCTTAGCTAAGAGCAATTTCTCAAGCAAGAATTTTGATAGGACTGTCGGAGTGGTCTGAGTGGGGAGGGGAAAACTGAAGACTATCCGTTATTGGCAGAGAGGTTTGGAACTCTCTTTCTAATTGGTCTATTAACTAAGCTACCACCTGGTGATGTCACCAGGCAGGCCAAAACTCAGTTCCACCACAACAGGCTGACATTTCTGGCGGTCTTTTCAAACAGCTCTTACACTAAAAGGGTATTATCATCATTTTCACAATACTATTCCAAACTCATAGTGTGGAAATATACATAAAACACAAGAAAATCACGTTTATGATTGAATTTGGCCTTTAAGCCCAGTCATGTATTAAGTTCATGATTCAAATCATGTGTGTGTTTTGTTTGTTACCCAGTTGAGGGCTGCGTTAGCTGCCTGTAGAGCTGTGTGTGTTTTACCCTGTTGAGTGTGTTGAGGGCTGCGTTAGCTGTCTGTAGAGCTGTGTGTGTTTTACCCTGTTGAGTGTGTTGAGGGCTGCGTTAGCTGTCTGTAGAGCTGTGTGTGTTTTACCCTGTTGAGTGTGTTGAGGGCTGCGTTAGCTGTCTGTAGAGCTGTGTGTGTTTTACCCTGTTGAGTGTGTTGAGGGCTGCGTTAGCTGTCTGTAGAGCTGTGTGTGTTTTACCCTGTTGAGTGTGTTGAGGGCTGCGTTAGCTGTCTGTAGAGCTGTGTGTGTTTTACCCTGTTGAGTGTGTTGAGGGCTGCGTTAGCTGTCTGTAGAGCTGTGTGTGTTTTACCCTGTTGAGTGTGTTGAGGGCTGCGTTAGCTGTCTGTAGAGCTGTGTGTGTTTTACCCTGTTGAGTGTGTTGAGGGCTGCGTTAGCTGTCTGTAGAGCTGTGTGTGTTTTACCCTGTTGAGTGTGTTGAGGGCTGCGTTAGCTGTCTGTAGAGCTGTGTGTGTTTTACCCTGTTGAGTGTGTTGAGGGCTGCGTTAGCTGTCTGTAGAGCTGTGTGTGTTTTACCCTGTTGAGTGTGTTGAGGGCTGCGTTAGCTGTCTGTAGAGCTGTGTGTGTTTTACCCTGTTGAGTGTGTTGAGGGCTGCGTTAGCTGTCTGTAGAGGTGTGTGTGTTTTACCCTGTTGAGTGTGTTGAGGGGCTGCGTTAGCTGTCTGTAGAGCTGTGTGTGTTTTACCCTGTTGAGTGTGTTGAGGGCTGCGTTAGCTGTCTGTAGAGCTGTGTGTGTTTTACCCTGTTGAGTGTGTTGAGGGCTGCGTTAGCTGTCTGTAGAGCTGTGTGTGTTTTACCCTGTTGAGTGTGTTGAGGGCTGCGTTAGCTGTCTGTAGAGCTGTGTGTGTTTTACCCTGTTGAGTGTGTTGAGGGCTGCGTTAGCTGTCTGTAGAGCTGTGTGTGTTTTACCCTGTTGAGTGTGTTGAGGGCTGCGTTAGCTGCCTGTAAGGCAGGTTCAGCCTTAGCCAGGTCCTTTTCACTCTGCTGTTGTTGCGTGGTCACCTCAGCCTGGATGGTTCCTACCTAAGGACAACAACACACAGCACTACACACTAAACACGGATACATTACAAATGTAAACTTAGAACTGACACATCAAAATGGTCATTACCTAATAATTACTAGTAATACCATTTTGATTTCTAAGGATTCATTAAAACTGATCAAGGCCCACGTGCTCACTCGTACCCTCTGTTCCTCTGCGTCTGCCACAGCCCTCTCCTGGTTGAGTTTGTCTGTCTGTTGGCCGATCTTAGAGATGAGCGCCTCTGTGTCTGTGTTCCTCTGCCACAACTCTACTTCCTGGACCGCTAACTTAGCCTTCAGATCCTCCACCTGAGAAGGGAGGAGTGGAGAGGGATGGAGGGTAGGTAGAGAGATGGATCAGAGAGAGAGAGAAAGCGAGAGAGAGAGCGAGAGAGAGAGAGAAGGCAGAAAGGGAGAGACTAAGTGTGTTCCTGTGTGCGTGCATGTGTGTGTGCGTGTATGTGTGTGTGTGTGTGTGTGTGTGTGTGTGTGTGTGTGTGTGTGTGTGTGTGTGTGTGTGTGTGTGTGTGTGTGTGTGGTGTATGGCAGGCTGTGAGTCTGACTGACCTGTGAGGCTGTGGTCTGTAGTTTCTGCAGGCCGTTCTCCAGTCTCTCCATCTTCTGGGTGAGCTCTCTGCGTTTTGTCCCCAGTAGGTTACCGTACAGCTTCATAAACTCTAGGAAGCTCTTGGGAGTGGTGTAGTTGAAGTGCTTCTCATTCTGCTGGTACTTCACACTCACCTAGAACACATTTAGACAATGAAGTACATTCAATATTACATTCAAATTATCTGTCAATTGATTTATTACACAAATGATCTATATAACTATGATGACCCTTTATGTCGTAAAGTAAAATGATTTTATCAATCTCTCACCTCGTTAACACTGGTATGGGCGTAGGAGATAAACTCACTGATGGACGCACGGACATCCGGCTAGAGAAGTTAGAGAGAACATGGATATGCAAACATAAACGAACGTTTTCAATAATTATCATCCACTGTCTATGTGATTGTGATGCGTCTTCAGACTGTTGTTTACCTCCAAGTCAGGTATCTTCTCTATGAAGGTGGTGCTGACAGACTGTAGGGCCAGCTGAGGCCAGGAGTGGAACCAGTCTATGGCCGTACAGTTGACCAGGGCCGGGAACTTACGAGCACGGGTACGCAGGGTGAACCCTACCGGGGAAAAACACAGGACCACCTGTAGCAAGGCGGGAGGGAAGAAGAATAGTGGGGGGAGAGAGAAAAGAGGAGAGAGAGAAACCAACTATTTGTCACTGTTGACATTTCCCTCTCTAGGAAATAAATAACGCATACTGTATTGCAAAAATAGCACATATAATTAACAAAAATATGAACGCAACATGTAAAGTGTTGGTCCCATGTTTCATGAGCTGAAATAAAAGATCACAGAAATGTTCCATACGCACAGAAAGCTTATTTCTTTCAAATGTTGTGCACAAATTTGTTTACATCCCTGTTGGTGAGCATTTCTCCCTTGCCAAGATAATCCATCCACCTGACAGGTGTGGCATATCAAGAAGCTGATTAAACAGCATGATCATTACACAGGTGCACCTTGTGCTGGGGACAATAAAAGTTCACTCTAAAATGTGCAGTTTTGTCACACAACACAATGCCGTAGATGGTCTCAAGTTTTGAGGGAGCGTGCAATTGGCATGCTGACTGCAGAAATGTCCACCAGAGCTGTTGCCAGAGAATTGAATGTTCGTTTCTCTACCATAAGCCGCCTCCAACGTCGTTTTAGAGAATTTGGCTGTACGTCCAGCCGGCCTCACAAACACTAACCACGTGTAACCACGCCAGCCCAGGACCTCCACATCCAGCTTCTTCACCCGTGGGATTGTCTGAGACCAGCCACCTGGACAGCTGATGAAACTGAGGAGTATTTATGTCTGTAATAAAGCCCTTTCTGGGGCTCATTCTGATTGGCTGGGCCTGGCTCCCCAGTGGGTGGGCCTATGCCCTCCCAGGCCCACCTATGGCTGCGCCCTAATGAATCTATTTCAATAGACTCATGTTCTTATAAAAACTGTAACTCAGTAAAATACTTGAAATTGTTGCATGTTGTGTTTATATTTTCAGTATAGTTTCCACCTTACACCTATTACATTTGCTGTTATAGAGCTGATTGATGTCATTGAGCTCTCTAGCCAGACCTTGAGTTGTCGGCGTATCCTCTCGATGAAGAAGGCCCAGCAGTTGTCTCTGTTGTCCATCAGGCCCAGTCCTCTTAGCTCCATACGGATGGACGTGACGATCATATCCACTTCCTCCTCACTGAACAGGTCTGGGATGTCCCCTAAGAGACAGGACATACACTAGCATACTAACACACTAGCTAGGGAATGAGGCGTCACGATTATCCCCACTTCCTCCTCACTGATCAGGTCTGGGATGTCCCCTAAGAGACAGGACATACACTAGCATACTAACACACTAGCTAGGGAACGAGGCGTCACGATCATCCCCACTTCCTCCTCACTGATCAGGTTTGGGATGGCCGTAGGAGACAGGGCAAACACTACCACGGATAGAGAACACTCACACTAAGGAAATAGGGTGCACAGTACACTAGCAAGTGAATAGGGTGCACACTAGTCCACTAACAAGGAAACAGGGTCCACACTCGCAAGGAGACAGGGGTGACTCTAGCCACAGGAAGTCCATGGCAAAAACATGTTTGGTTGAGGTGTGGGGTAGGTGCATACCTGATGCCACAGCCTGGTCTTATAGACTAGACGTAACATAGTAAAGTAAATCTGGGACATTAAAATTAGTATGATACGTTATGTTTGGTTTGGTTTGGTTACATAAGACAGAAGGTTACTTAAGGCAAAAACGAAAGGAGGGTGGTTGGTCGGGGTGGATGTGTTGGCGTATAACGCAAACTACAAGTACTTACTACTTTTTAGCTACTTTGCAACAACTTAGCATATTAGCTACCATCCCACTAACACTAACCCTAACCCATCTAACGTTAGACACCTAGCTAAAGTTAGTGTTAGCCATCTAGCTAAAGTTAGCCACAACAAATTGGAATTCATAACATATCATACGTTTTACAAATGTGTAACATATTGTACGATTTGCAATTCGTAACATATCATACGAAATGAATTATGGACATCCACAAATTAATAAATGTTATACTAAACGTAACATATCATACTAATTGGAGTATCCCGGATTTACTTTTACTATGTTACGTCTACCCCTATTCCAGGTTGGATGCCAGTATGTCGTTGATGGTTGAGGTGTAGTGTGGTGTAGGTGCATACCTGATGCCACAGCCTGGTCTTATAGACTAGACGTAACATAGTAAATGTAAATCTGGCACACATAAATTAGTTTGATACGTTACTTTTGGTATGGTTACATAAGACAGAAGGTTACTTAAGGCTAAATCTAAAGGAGGGTGGATGGTCGGGGTAGATGTGTTGGCATATAACACGAACGTCTAGCAACCCAAAGGTTGCGTGTTTGAAATCTCATCACGGACAACTTTATCATTTTAGCTAATTAGCAACTTTGCAACTACTTACTACTTGTTTGCTACTATGCAACTAGTTAGCATGTTAACTACCCTTCCCCTAACCTTAACCTTAACCCTGACCTTAACCCTAACCCTAATCTTAACCCCTAACCCCAACCCCTAGCTAATGTTAGCCACCTAGCTAACGTTAGCGTTAGCCACCTAGCTAACGTTAGCCACAACAAATTTGAATTCAAAACACATCATACGTTTTACAAATGTGTAACATATTGTACGATTTGCAATTTGTAACATATCTTACGAATTGCATATTGCAACATATCATAAGAATTATAATTCGTAACATATCATGCGAAATTGATCTTTTACATCCAAAAATGAATACATGCCATACGAAACATGTCATACTAATTGGTGTGTCCCGGATTTATGTTCACTATGTTACGTCTAACCCTGAGTCCAGGTTAGATGCCAGCATGTCATTGATGGTTGAGATGTGGTGTTGGTGCGTACCTGATGCCAGCATGTCGTTGATGAGGACCAGGAAGCGTTCGTCTGGGATCTGGGCGTCTGTGTGGAGGAAGACTGTCCCAATATTCTTCACCCCCACCTTGATATACAGCGCTGCTATATCACTCTACAGACAGAAAGAGGGAGGGAGAGAGAGGGGGAAAAGAGGGAGGGAGAGAGAGATGAGAGAAGGGGGGTTTGTGTAGATGAGCAGGATCTAGACATCTAGGGTTCTTGCTTTCAACCTTCCAGCAAATCTGTTGTACTTAGCCGTTATTTGGTGCATACTCCGTACCCGTAGGTCATGTATTCCGTAGCCTTTCCTCAGTGTAATCTGGAACACCTCCAGGGTACTGAGGAAGGCAGCGAGGCGACACAGACTCTGCTTCCCACTGCCTCCCACCCCCACCAGCAGAGCATTACCATGGGGGGCCTCCAGGATACGACTGATACGACACCTGGACACAGACATATCCATTTACTGTGAGTGTGTACTTATGTCAGTGTGATGAGAGATTGTATGTGCGTTACCTGCAGTCGACATCATGCAAACAAGCAAGGTAAGTGTGTGTGTCGTTAGTGAGCGGCGCACAGAGCAGAGTGAGTGATGTTAGTGATTGAGTGAGCGAGTGGAGATTGCGACAGACAGGGCAGTGTGTGTGTGACACTCACACATGCTGCATGGCCTCCTCAAACAGCACCAGGTTCATGACAGCATGCAGCTCGTTGTAGTGTTCCAGAGCATCAGTCAGGGTCTTCTGGAGCTTCTCCCAGTCTGATGCCTGGTGGTACCTGGGCTCCCCCACCCCATGGGCAAAGTGACAGTACACCAGGGGCTGGTGGATGAACATAGACTCATCTATACCCTGCACGGAGAGGGGGGAGAGGGGCGAGAGGGGGAGAGAGGAGGGAGAGAGCAAGAGCGAGAGCGAATAAAAAGAGAAAGAGAGAGTGAAAACTTGAACAGAAGTGTACAGTGCATTCGGAAAGTACTGAGACCCATTGACCTTTTCCACATTTTGTTACGTTACAGATTTAATCTCAAATGGATTAAAACGTGTTTTTCCCTCATCAATCTACACACAATACAACACAATGCACAATGACAAAGCAAAAACTGGTTTTAAGGAATTTTAGCAAAAAAATAAACGACTGAAATATGCTAATTACATACAAAACCAGTCAAAATTTTGGACACACCTACTCATTCAAGGGTTTTTCTTTATTTTTACTATTTTCTACATTGTAGAATAATAGTGAAGACATCAAAACTATGAAATAACACATATGGAAACATGTAGTAACCAAAAAAGTGTTACAAAATATATTTGATTTGTTTATTTGAGATTATTCAAAGTAGCCACCCCTTGCCTTGATGACAGCTTTGCACAAGTCCATATTATTGCAAGAACAGCTCAAATAAGCAAAGAGAAACGACAGTCCATCATTACTTTAAGACATGAAGGTCAGTCAATACGGAACATTTCAAGAACTCGCAAAAGTCGCAAAAAGAATCTCAAATATAAAATATATTTTGATTTGTTTAACACTTTTTTGGTTACTACATGATTCCTTATGTGTTAGTTCATAGTTATGATGTCTTCACTATTATTCTACAATGTAGAAAATAGTAAAAATAAAGAAAAACCCTTGAATTAGTAGGTTTGTCCAAACTTTTGACTGGTACTGTAAGTATTCAGACCCTTTACTCAGTACTTTGTTGAAGCACCTTTGGCAGTGATTACAGCCTCGAGTCTTCTTGGGTATTATGCTACAAGGTTGGCACACCTGTATTTGGGGAGTTTCTCCCATTCTTCTCTGCAGATCCTCTCAAGCTGTCAGGTTGGATGGGGAGCGTCGGTGCACAGCTATTTTCAGGTCTCTCCAGAGATGTTCGATTGGGTTCAAGTCCGTCTTTGACTGGGCCACTCGAGGACATTCAGAGACTTGTCCCGAAGCCAATCCTGCGTTGTCTTGGCTGTGTGCTTAGGGTCGTTGTCCTGTTGGAAGGTGAACCTTCGCCCCAGTCTGAGGTCCTGAGCGCTCTGGAGCAGGTTATCATCAAGGATCTCTCTGTGCTTTGCTCCGTTCATCTTTCCCTCGATCCTGACTAGTCTCCCAGTCTCTGCCGCTGAAAAACATCCCCACAGCATGATCCTGCCACCACCACGCTTCACAGTAGAGATGGTGCCAGGTTTCCTCCAGACGTGACGCTTGGCATTCAGGCCAAAGAGTTCAATCTTGGTTTCATCAGACCAGAGAATCTTGTTTCTCATGGTCAGAGAGTCCTTTAGGTGCCTTTTGGCAAACTTCAAGCAGGCTGTCATGTGCCTTTTACTAAGGAGTGACTTCCGTCTGGCCACTCTACCATAAAGGCCTGATTGGTGGAGTGCTGCAGAGATGGTTGTCCTTCTGGAAGATTCTCCCATCTCCACAGAGGAACTCTGGAGCCCTGTCAGAGTGACCATAGGGTTCTTGGTCACCTCCCTGATCAAGGCCCTTCACCCCAGATTGCTCAGTTTGGCCAGGCGGACAGGTCTAGGAAGAGTCTTGGTGGTTCCAAACTTCTTCCATTTAAGATTGATGGAGGCCACTGTGTTCTTGGGGACCTTAAATGCTGTATACATTTTTTGTTACCCTTCCCCAGATCTGTGTCTTGACCTGTCTCGGTGATCTACGGACAATTCCCTCGACCTCATGGCTTGGTTTTTGCTCTGACATGCACTGTCAACTGTGGGACCTTATATAGACAGGTGTGTGCCTTTCAAAGTCATGTCCAATCAACTGAATTTACCACAGGTGGACTCCAATCAAGTTGTAGAAACATCTCAAGGATTATCAATGGAACCTGAGCTCAATTTCGAGTCTCATAGCAAAGAGTCTGAATACTTATGTAAATAAGCTATTTCTGTTTTTTTGTTCTAATACATTAGCAAACATTTCTAAAACCCTTTTTTTGTCATTATGAGGTTTTTGTGTGTAGATTGATGAGGAAAATGTTTTATTTAATCAATTTTAGAGTAAGGCTGTAGCGTGACAAAAAGGGAAGGGGTCTCAATACTTTCCGATTACACTGTATAAGGAAAGGCCATATTGATCACTTTGCTATAAGCAATCTCAGAGAGACACAATATGTGACTCGTTTCAGGAAACTAGGCGTATGTCATGGGTCACTACTTCACAGGACAGCCATTTGAATGTAAACTCTTTTTTTTTTTAATCAAAATGCGTTTTTTGGCAGAAATGCCTTCTGGAACATGTGAACTTTCATGTGCCATAATAACAAACTTGTATGCCATCTGTAAATACTAATAAAATGATTAAATTACAAGCCTAGTTATTTTAACCACAGAAAAAGACAGCAGCCTTCCCACTAGCCATGCTTGGCTGAGATAATGAGTGGGCTGGACATGCCGAGAGAGGAGTTTGGATTGGTCTGCCATATAGCACGCGTCTGTCTATTTGAGCTGGTTAGTATGTGTAGGTAATCCTGTCTAACGCAGCTTTAAAAAAATATATGTATCGTGTAGTAGAGCTACATAAGTGTTGCTCTCCACTTTCTGGAGGACCAAGTTTTGAAATCAGTGGAATTAGAGTATGATAGCTAAGGAGATGGAGAAAACACCTGTCTCTGGAATACATCTTCAAACTAAGGGCAACCATTGCATCCGTGACTAGCTAGCTACATTTTCAGATATTACACGTTTCTAATTTTGACAGAAAGTGTACTGTTAGCTAGCTAGCTAACGTTAGCAGGCTGGCTCGCTAGCTAACGTTACGTGTATGATCTAATTATTCGTATCTCAGAGCCATTTGCTTTGCTAGTTATAGCCAAATGTTAGATAGCTAACAATGAACCTGGTTGGTTAGCTACCTGCAGATGCATGCAGGGTAGTAACGTCATGAGTTGGGATTATGGTTCATTGTTTAGCTAGCTAGCTAACGTTAGCTGGCTGGCTCGCTAGCTAAGGTTATGTGTATTATCTTATTATTCGTATCTCAGAGCCATTTGCTTTGCTAGTTATAGCCTAATGTTAGCTTGCAAACATTGAACCTGGTTGGTTAGCTACCTGCAGATGCATGCAGGGTAGTAACGTCATGAGTTGGGATTATGGTTCATTGTTTAGCTAGCTTGCTAACGTTAGCTGGCTGGCTCGCTAGTTAACGTTACATGTATGATCTTATTATTCGTATCTCAGAGCCATTTGCTTTGGTAGTTATAGCCTAATGTTAGCTAGCTAACATTCAACCTGGTTGGTTAGCTACCTGCAGATTCATGCAGGGTAGTAACGTCATGAGTTGGGATTATGGTTCATTGTTTAGCTAGCTAGCTAGATATCTCAACAAAAGACTCCACTATGCAAAAGTGCGTTCGTAAATTCACTCTGGAGTGCCAGAGAGCACTCAGATTGCGCTCTGGGCGTTCATAAATTTAGAGCGTTGTCAGATTGTCCGTTGGTAAATTCAGAGCGTGTCGCTCTTGGATTGTTCAGAGTGCACACGCTTATTTGCCGACATTTACTGACACCGGCCATATTCAACGGGTGTCTCAGAGCCATTTGCTTGGCTAGTTATATGATCTAGCTTGCTAACATTGAACCTGGTTGGTTAGCTACCTGCAGATTCATGCAGGGTAGTAACGTCATGAGTTGGCATTATGGTTAATTGTTTACCTAGCTTTCAGAGTGCAGAATAACTGACGAATTTACAAACGCTCAACACCCGTTGAATATGGCCGGTGTCAGTAAACATTGGCAAAAAAGCGTAAATTGTTGCCAGCAGCACAGTTGCAGTCACCAATGCTTTGGATAACATAAAAACAGCCTAACCAGCTCATTTGTGTCTGGAAGTAGCTAGCAAGCTAGCCAACGTTAGCCAGTTAGCTTGGGTGCTTGACTGCTGTTGTTAGTACAGAACGCTCGGATAAACCCTTAAAGAGATGGGTGGGGCTAAAGCTTAAGAGGGTGTGAACGATGTTGAATGGGTGTAGACAAAGAAGAGCTCTCTTGCAGGTACCAAAACATTCAAAGGCCTCAAAACATTCAAATTTTCTCAAAAGTGAGGTTAGAAGTTTATCAACTTTCAAAGCAGAATTACTTTCCCACTGTTCCTCAAATGCAGTGTATAATATACCATTTTGTAGCTCTGTGTCTCTGCTTTTATCCAATGTAAAAAAACACAATTTCACATTTTGCTACATAAGACCAAATCAAGGCGTTCGATCACATATGTCAATATGAGTGAAGGAAGTAAAGAGAGTAGCAAGGCGTATGTCAAGCAGTCTTGTTTGTAACAACCCCATAAGATGGCTGCCACATGTCTCTCACCTCAAAGTATCTCTTGCCAGTGTCCAGTAGGATCTTGTTGAAGAGTTCCACATCCTTCTCCTCCATCAGTTTGTCAGAGTACACCCGGGACGACTCATGGAGCCACAGATGGACCAGGTCTATGGGGTAACGCACACAATCTGGCAGGGCAAACAGAATACCCTACACAGAGAGGGAGACGTAGATAAAGAGTGAAAGAGAGGCATGAATCCATGTTGATGAAGATTGATGATGACAATGATGTTTTTTCAATGTATATGTGTGCTACCTGGAAGATGTTGGAGAGGTCCCTTAGGTTGAAGATATAGTGAAAGCGAATGGCCGTGGGGAGGAAGTTCTGACTGATCTTCTGATGGAGACAGATGGCTGCCTGCAGGAGTAGAAAGACAAGAATGGATGAAGGGAGGGAGGAGGAAAGTGGATTGATTGACAGACAGACAGCCAGACAGACTGACTGAAAGAGACACAGACAGGCAGGCAGACAGGCAGGCAGACAGACGTATACCTGTATTAGTGTTCCTACAGAGCGCGAGACGCCGTAGCTGAAGCCCCCCTGGAGGAAGTGGGCTGACAGGATGCTAGTGAAGATGGTGGCTAGTGCCTCAGCGCTAGGGAAATGAACTGCAAACACTGAGAAATGCCTCTGAGAGAGAGCGAGGAGAGAGGGGTTAGTCTGTGTGTGTGTGTGTGTGTGTGTTACTGTTGTCTTGAGTTGACTGTATGTGTGTGTGTTACCTGTAGTCTGGGGTTCACTGAGAAGCTCCCTGCTGTAGGGTTCATACAGGTGATGTACTGGCAGTTATGGATTTCTTTCAGCACCAGCCTCTGTCTGTCATACCTGCAAATCAAATCAAATCAAATCAAATCAAATTTTATTGGTCACATGCGCCGAATACAACAGGTGCAGACATTACAGTGAAATGCTTACTTACAGCCCTTAACCAACAGTGCATTTATTTTAAACAAAAAAGTAAGAATAAAACAACAACAAAAAAGTGTTGAGAAAAAAAGAGCAGAAGTAAAATAAAGTGACAGTAGGGAGGCTATATATACAGTAAAATAAAGTGACAGTAGGGAGGCTATATATACAGGGGGGTACCGTTGCATAGTCAATGTGCGGGGGGCACCGGCTAGTTGAGGTAGTTGAGGTAATATGTACATGTGGGTAGAGTTAAAGTGACTATGCATAAATACTTAACAGAGTAGCAGCAGCGTAAAAAGGATGGGGTGGGGGGCAGTGCAAATAGTCCGGGTAGCCATGATTAGCTGTTCAGGAGTCTTATGGCTTGGGGGTAGAAGCTGTTGAGAAGTCTTTTGGACCTAGACTTGGCACTCCGGTACCGCTTGCCGTGCGGTAGCAGAGAGAACAGTCTATGACTAGGGTGGCTGGAGTCTTTGACAATTTTGAGGGCCTTCCTCTGACACCGCCTGGTATAGAGGTCCTGGATGGCAGGGAGCTTTGCCCCAGTGATGTACTGGGCCGTACGCACTACCCTCTGTAGTGCCTTGCGGTCAGAGGCCAAGCAGTTGCCATACCAGGCGGTGATGCAACCAGTCAGGATGCTCTCGATGGTGCAGCTGTAGAATTTTTGAGGATCTGAGGACCCATGCCAAATCTTTTTAGTCTCCTGAGGGGGAATAGGCTTTGTCGTGCCCTCTTCACGACTGTCTTGGTGTGTTTGGACCATGATAGTTCGTTGGTGATGTGGACACCAAGGAACTTGAAGCTCTCAACCTGTTCCACTACAGCCCCGTCGATGAGAATGGGGGCGTGCTCAGTCCTCTTTTTTTTCCTGTAGTCCACAATCATCTCCTTTGTCTTGGTCACGTTGAGGGAGAGGTTGTTGTCCTGGCACCACACGGCCAGATCTCTGACCTCCTCCCTATAGGCTGTCTCATCGTTGTCGGTGATCAGGCCTACCACTGTTGTGTCGTCGGCAAACTTAATGATGGTGTTGGAGTCGTGCCTGGCCATGCAGTCATGGGTGAACAGAGAGTACAGGAGGGGGACTGAGCACGCACCCCTGAGGGGCCCCCGTGTTGAGGATCAGTGTGGCAGATGTGTTGTTACCTACCCTTACCACCTGGGGGCGGCCCGTCAGGAAGTCCACGATCCAGTTGCAGAGGGAGGTGTTTAGTCCCAGGATCCTTAGCTTAGTGATGAGCTTAGAGGGCACTATGGTGTTGAATGCTGAGCTGTAGTCAATGAATAGCATTCTCACGTAGGTGTTCCTCTTGTCCAGGTGGGAAAGGGCAGTGTGGAGTGCGATAGAGATTGCATCATCTGTGGATCTGTTGGGGCGGTATGCAAATTGGAGTGGGTCTAGGGTTTCTGGGATTATGCTGTTGATGTGAGCCATGACCAGTCTTTCAAAGCACTTCATGGCTACAGACGTCAGTGCTACGGGTCGGTAGTCATTTAGGCAGGTTATCTTAGAGTTCTTGGGCACGGGGACTATGGTGGTCTGCTTGAAACATGTTGGTATTACAGACTCAGTCAGGGACATGTTGAAAATGTCAGTGAAGACACTTGCCAGTTGGTCAGCACATGCTCGGAGTACACGTCCTGGTAATCCGTCTGGCCCTGCGGCCTTGTGAATGTTGACCTGCTTAAAAGTCTTACTCACATCGGCTACGGAGAGCGTGATCACATAGTCGTCCGGAACAGCTGGTGCGCTCGTGCATGCTTCAGTGTTGCTTGCCTCGAAGCGAGCATAGAAGTGGTTTAGCTCGTCTGGTAGGCTTGTGTCACTGGGCAGCTCGCGGCTGTGCTTCCCTTTGTAGTCTGTAATAGTTTTCAAGCCCTGCCACATCCGACGAGCGTCAGAGCCAGTGTAGTATGATTCAATCTTAGACCTGTATTGACTCTTTGCCTGTTTGATGGTTCGTCGGAGGTCATAGCGGGATTTCTTATAAGCGTCCGGGTTAGAGTCCCGTTCCTTGAAAGCGGCAGCTCTACCCTTTAGCTCAGTGCGGATGTTTCCTGTAATCCATGGCTTCTGGTTGGGGTATGTACGTACGGTCACTGTGGGGGACGACATCATCGATGCACTTATTGATGAAGCCAGTGACTGATGTGGTGTACTCCTCAATGCTGTCTGAAGAATCCCGGAACATGTTCCAGTCTGTGCTAGCAAAACAGTCCTGTAACTTAGCATCTGCGTCATCTGACCACTTTTTTATTAGCCGAATCACTGGTGCTTCCTGCTTCAGTTTTTGCTTATAAGCAGGAATCAGGAGGATAGAGTTATGGTCAGATTTGCCAAATGGAGGGCGAGGAGAGCTTTGTATGCGTCTTTGTGTGTGGAGTAAAGGTGGTCTAGAGTTTTTTCCCCTCTGGTTGCACATTTAACATGCTGGTAGAAATGAGGTAGAACGGATTTAAGTTTCCCTGCATTAAAGTCCCCGGCTACTAGGAGCGCTGCATCTGGATGAGCGTTTTCCTGTTGATTAATGGCCTTGTACAACTAATTCAGTGCAATCTTAATGCCAGCATTGGTTTGTGGTGGTAAATAGACAGCTATGAAAAATATAGATGAAAACTCTCTTGGTAAATAGTGTGGTCTACAGCTTATCATAAGATACTCTACCTCAGGCGAGCAAAACCTCGAGACTTCCTTAGTAGTGTGTGCACACACACGCGCGCACACACACACACACACCAGCGGTTGTAGTCCATGCAATGATGTTTGAGTGTGTGTGTGCGCGCGTGTGTGTCCTCTCACCAGTGGTTGTAGTCCAGGTGCTGGCGTATGAGTGTGTGTGGTTGGACAGTACCATACACATCCACCTCAGGCATGTTGAGGTCGTCTATGAAGTAGATGAGTTTCTTGGTTCCAGGAGGAGCATAGTTACGCCCTGCCTTCTTCTCTAGAGGCTTCTCTAACACACCTGCAGTACACACACACATCTCATTATGTCACTATAGACAGCAGGAATATAGCCTTTCGGGTGGGTGTTCTACTAAGCTAACATATGGAATTGTTTTAAGATGGTCATACCATGGATCATTTTGCTATTTGATTTCTGGGACCCCTTTTGGTATAAAAAAATAAAATAAAATAAATAATTGATTAAACATTGAATTTGGTCTTACTGCTTCTTGCCCATAGAAACGCATTGAATAACATACTGGCAAATACATGGCAAATCAGAGTAAAACAATTTATCAAAAGGAAGTGTTTTGAAGCGTCTGTCCTATACCTGAGAGATATAAGAAATTATTATTTCACAATTTTTGGGGGGTACTATACTACTTCCATTTTTACATTTAGCAGACACTCTTATCCAGAGCGACTTACAGTTAGTGAGTGCATACATTTTTCATACTGGCCCCCGTGGGATACGAACCCACAATCCTGGCGTCGCAAAGCGCCATGCTCTACCAACTGAGCTACAGGGGACCATATATACTTCTGTTAAATGTTTTAACTCTTACAGGGCTACCTTCAGACGAGTCTTGTTAGGTTTGTGGAAGTACTAGAGCAACAACCGACATGTACGTTGTCGTGCGAGTCTCATCTTTCCATAGAGGGGTCATATTAGTTTATAGCCCAAACGGTTTGGACGTTACAGACGTTTTCATGAGAAGACGGATTTTCGGGATGTCTCCTGGTCTGACAAACACCGCTGTAGCTCTGCCACCTTCAGATATTTCTATACATCTCTAGCTTAAACAGATGGATCTTGATGGGGATTTTTGTATTATGCTAATTCGATTTTAGCACGGGTGCGGACATCGACTCTAGGGTTTTTTAAACATCATATCCATTAAAATACGGCACACTGGAATCATCAGTGAAGTAGGAGGGCTGATACTGAATCGGTTCTTGAGGGCAGAGATTGGCCTGGTTCCATTCCTGGTTGCCGTCTAATAAGTGGCTCTAGTAATTGAAATGGAACCAGGCAGGTATAACTCAAACTACTGCATACAGTGGCAGGCAGTTGCCACGGGCGACTCACGCTGTAGCATAGCCGAGGTGGTGTAGTAGTTGAAGGGGACTTTAGCCACCATGTAGTCCTCCTTTAGCTTGGCTACTTTATCAGACACCAGGATGGTCTTCCCAACTCCAGCGTTCCCCACCAACATCACAGGCTTCCCTCTCTGCAGCAGCAGGTCTATGAAGTACGTCAGACAGATGGTCTCTGCCGAGTGGACTAGCACCGTCTGGAAACACACACACGTCAGAAATACACACACAGACACACATACACTCACACACATCACAAATACACACTACAACGCACGCACACACACGTGCATACTGCTATTACGAAGGCACACCAGTGAATCTTAGTCATTTAGAACACATTCTCATGTAGAGAGACTTAAAATAAATGCACTTCACTAAGGGAGCCAGAACAAGTACAGACCTGTAGGGGGACTTCAGGCTCCAGCTCGAACCGGGGCGTCCTCTCACTCCAGGGAGTGAACTTCTTAGTGTCTGAGTCTATGAAGTAGTCGAACACTGTGCCCTGCGAAGGGAACTTCACCGCTCTCATCTCCTTCGACCACCAGCGACTGAACTCAGCACGATAGTCTATCAACTGGAAAAGACAATGTTAGCTGATAAATATTAGCTGAGGTAGAGTTACATGGGTTGCTGGCACTGACAGGGAGTAGACACACACACACACCCAAACACACACATACACACACATACACCCTCCACATACACACACACAAACACTCACGTGGTCCTGGAACAGAGCTCCTCCAAAGGCCCAGACGCAGGCGAAGACAAAGTAGATCTCATAGAGTTCTCTGGGAGAGTCAGGAGGAGTGTTGTCTTCTGTCAGCAGGCAGTCCAACAAGGAACACAGCGTCTGATTGGACAACAGACAGATAACACAGTGTCTGATTGGACTGCAGATAGAGAACACAGTGTCTGATTGGACAACAGTGTGTGTGTGTGTGTGTGTGTGTGTGTGTGTGTGTGTGTGTGTGTGTGTGTGTGTGTGTGTGTGTGTGTGTGTGTGTGTGTGTTACCTGCACCATGCTGTTCTCAGGTATAGGAGTGATGGTCTTGAGGTTACAGCGGACCTGCTCCAGGCAGTAGGGAACGTACTTGTCAAACAGGATGGTCAAGTTGGCTCGCTCTGATTGGGCCTGCCTGGTGTCAATCCAACTTGTCACGTACCTGAGGGCCAGAACACATTGTGAGAGTGGACATGCATACGTGTGTGTGTGTGTGTCCCTGCATGAGTGTGTGTACTGACGAGCTCCAGCCCAGGTCTTGTGGATTGACGTATAGTATCCCAGCGCGGGAGACTGTGGCTGGGGTTGCAGCTCTTAGCTGGCTGATCTCAAAAAGCAGCCGCATGGAGGAAGATAGACTGATACGCTCATTACTGGCCAAGGTTAACACCTAGTGAGAGAGAGAGATCGGGGGAGAGAGAGAGAAAGAGAGAGAGGGGGGAGAGTTATCAGTACCATAGAAGAAAGAGACATGGAGAGAGGAGGAGAAAGATAATAAGTCAGCACCGACAGATAGAGAGAAAGAGAAGGAATGAGACAGAGAGACACACACACGTACCTTGTTGTCGTCCATGACAGTGTTGAGGGATTCTATCCACATGGGGTCTATGTCTCCATCCAGAACTATCCACTTGGGCCCGTCATGGCCCACCTGTCGTGTCAGCTCCCTCATAGTGGAGGAGAACAGGCCTAAAATGGAGGACAAAATCAACATTGACCAAACCCGAACAGCAAGTCTCTACACTGTGTGTGTGTGTGTGTTTGTGTATAGACCACAGACCGTCCTTCCATTCTCTGGTAGCAGGGTGTAGATAGCCGAACAGTTCATCTGTGGTCACAGCTTTAGGGTTGATGTCGTGCCACACAGGCTTCATCCTCAGGTTAGCATAGGTTCTGTGGAGGGTCTTCAAGATCTGTCCAACCACAAATTACCACATGTTAACAACCTCAAAGATATAACGTTGACATACAAGTTGCTTTGGAGTTACATAGAGGACATTTTAATACTGTTGGCTTCGATTAAGTTGTGTGAATGTGATTGTTAGTGAGTTTACCTGGCTCTTCCCCGTCCCAGCTCCTCCCACTACAAACACTGAGTGTCTGACAGACAGCAGCTCCTCCAACTGAGTCACCTAGTGAGAAGGGGGGGTGAATTGTAAGCAATACGATGATCAATTACATGTTCATCTCTAGCTTAGTAAAAATATGTGGGATTAAGACAAACAGTGGGCAGACTTTACATTTAATTTCATTGCTATACCTTGAGTATGAAGTTTTCCTCAGGCTGCAGGTGTAGACTGTCGTACAGCTGTCTCCAGCTCTGGGTCTCTCTTCCTGGGGACGTCCAGCAGGGGAAACAGGTCACTGATCAGACCCAGGAATATGGGGACGTCACTGGTTACTATTTTAGGAAGGTTAAAGTCCCTCAACGCTCGCATCAGGACCTATAGAGACAGACAGGAATATAGGGAAATGTCAGGATCTATAGAGACAGACAGGAATATAGGGACATGTCAGGATCTATAGAGACAGACAGGAATATAGGGATTATTCAGGACCTATAGAGACAGACAGGAATATAGGGACATCATGAAGACCTATAGAGACAGACAGGAATATAGGGACATCATGAAGACCTATAGAGACAGACAGGAATATAGGGACATCATGAAGACCTATAGAGACAGACAGGAATATAGGGACATCATGAAGACCTATAGAGACAGACAATATAGCTTCTATAGTATGGTCATTAAGGGAAGACACCCTGGTTGATAAACACCGTGTTACCTGTTCCTCTGGTCTGCTCCTGTCCTCTCTCTTCAGTGATCCAGCCACCACCAGCACTGACTTGATGGCCCTCAGGCCCCAGTCATAGTGGTCCTACAACACATATGCAGTATTATACAGTATTAGAGTGTTTCTTCGTGTATTTGTGTGTGTGTGTTTGTTTGTTTGTGTGTGTGTACCTGTTTAGAGAGCAGCTCCTTGCAGAGCGTGTACAGGCTGATGAACTTGCGTGCGAGCAGGCGAGCATCGATGAATCCCTCAGCCACCAGCATGATCTCACAGATCAACTCAAAGTCAGGAATCACCATTGCACACGGCCTAAATTGGAGAGTGTGAATATTCAGATTGAAGGAAGAGATGGAGTGGGTCGATTTGCGATTCAGCCTGTGTGTGTGTCACCTGAACAAGGCCTTGAGGTTCTCTGGTAGTTCAGTTCTCCCAGCATAGCCTGGGTTCAGAGTGATAAAAATCCCTACAGTCGGCCTCAGCTCAATCTCCTCACCTAGGAAATAGAACCTGACAAACAGGAACACAAACCAAGTCAAATCTTAGCGAAAGACACAAAGACTCTTGGATTTGTTGAATGACATTAGTTAGGTAGCTAGGAGTCCCTCACCTCTGTCTCTTGTTCCTGATGGCGTCCTGTATGGTTTTGACCTGTACTGCCACCACAGATAGCACCTCCACAGAGATCCTGTTGAACTCATCAAAACAGCCCCACACACCCGTCTGGGCCAGACCTTTATAGATGTTCCCTATGGACTATAAAAGGGGTGGGGAAAGAAATGGTGGATTCAGAAACACACAAACGTAGATTATATTATACCAAACACAGTGTATCCACACAGCTCTACCAGTTTATGAGTACCTACCTTGTAGTCCATCTGTTCGGAGCAGTTGAATACATAGACCATGATGCCTAGGGAACGGCCCAGGTCCTTGGTGGTTTCAGTCTTCCCAGTGCCTGCTGGACCAGATGGGGCGCCACTCATCGTCAGGTGGAGAGACTGGGTCAGAGTGATGTAACACCTGGGGAGAAGAAGAGAGAGAGAGAAAGTGGTGTGTGCTTGTGTGGGGAAATCATAGTGAGTTGCAGAGACCATTACTGTAGTGGTTAAAAAATAGGTTTGCGGTGAGTAAAGTAACGCTCCCTATACTTTCAATGAATTTTTCAGTAATAGGTCGGTAAACTAGTTTAGAGCAGGGGTGTCAAACTCATTTTAGCTCAGGGGCCACATGGAGGAAAATCTATCCCCAAGTGGGCCGGACCGGAAAAATCATGGTATATATAACTTAAAAACAACAACTTCAGATTGTTTTCTTTGTTTTAATACGATCAACATACAACATAAAGCTGGAGCCTGAGGACAGTGTGTCCAAAATAGTACAAGCACAACATCACTATTAATCATAAAACACGTCAAGTTTATTTGAAAATTCTAAAGAAAAAGAACACAAACACACAATGCCTCAGTGATTAACAGAACTGTTTCACAGATCACAGAACTATATCAGGGGGTCATTTCTCAGGCAGAAATGTAGATAAAAAGAATGAAATCCTGTTCCCCAAACAAGTGCAAGAACCACAGAGTCAAGAATAGGTTAAATATACAAATAAAATAAAATCAATTAAAAACAATAGCACATCAACATAAAAACATATAAACATAAAGCTGGCGCCTGAGGACAGTGTGTCCAAAAGCACAACATCACTATTAATCATAAAACACCTCAAGTTATTTGAAAGTTCTGAGGACAAAGAACACACAAACACACAATGCCTCAGTGATTCACATAAGTATATCACAGATCACAGAACTATATCAGGGTGTCTCATGTAGCACTTTAAGTGGGGTTGCATAGTTTATTTGACTCCTGATCAGGGGCGGCCTGTTCAATAGGGCGATATGGGCGACGCACTGCCAAACGGGAAAAGGAAGGGATTTTTTTTCTAATCAATTATATCACGGCAACAGTAGTTATCAGTGTTGTAATCTATACGTCTGATCTGCCATAGTGCCACACTGCCACTAAATGTCAAATCAGGCTAAAGTCGTGCTTCAAATGGCTCCCCCCCCCTTTTGGGGCGATTTCAGTCAGGTTGAAAATCGCCCAGAAGTCTGTCATAGACTCCCATGTAAAATCTATTTTTTTCAAATTTCAGAGCTTTCAATACAATCTCTATGGGTGTCTGAGGGCTTGCACTTACGCGCTTTCGTCATACGTAACGTAACCATGAACGTAACTAAGAAAAGAGCGGATTGTGTCTTTGAAAGAAGTTCCTTTTTGTCGGCGAACAAATGAAGATAAATTGGCAACGAAACAATTAGGACCTCCCAGACCAAATTTAATAATTCAACAGGTTTCTACTAAAGGCGGAAAGTCCTACACCCGAGGATTTTCCAAAAATTGGTACGAACGAAAAAAGACATTGCCACTCAACTGGATGAGGGATACAGGCTAGCTGTCCGCCGCCACAACGATGAGGTTAGTGTTGATAATCACAAGTTTACTGGAGAACTGAGACCAAGTAGAGACTTTGGACAGGGTGGATATGGTATAATAAAGGCAGTTTATTCAGAGGTAAAGATATCTGGAATCGCGTGCACGGACCCGTTCGTCAAACTCTTAGGGAGCTATACATTTAAGCCCCATTACTTACCATATCAGATAAGAGAAATTGCTGCAGCTACATATATTTTACATCCTGGCCCTACATAGTTCACTATTTGCATCACTTACCAAAATATTACATGTGGTCATATATGCTTGGAAAGTGGAGATGCCATAGAACGTCAAAAAAGTAAACATTGCTGGAGA
Organism: Coregonus clupeaformis; assembly: GCF_020615455.1. Classification (NCBI taxonomy): domain Eukaryota; kingdom Metazoa; phylum Chordata; class Actinopteri; order Salmoniformes; family Salmonidae; genus Coregonus; species Coregonus clupeaformis. The sequence continues at coordinate 28,264 of NW_025537306.1, forward strand.
CACATTGCCGTTTTGGAGAAGACATCGCGTTTGCTAGCGAAGAGATTTGTTGTGGCAAATGAACTTGGGCTGGGAATTGCCAGGGACCTCACGATAAGATATATGCATTGCGAGTCTCATGATTCTATACGTATTGCGATTCGATACTGTGATTTTATTGCGCACCATATGTCTGTTGCAGAGGGATCAGAAAGCCATGAGAACGAGTTTTGATCAGTCATGGAAATAAAAGTGCTGAAAACAAATTGGCTCCCAATGTGAAAAGATTGAGAACAAGCTATGAAGGAACAATAATGGTGTTTTGGTGCAGGTACAGCCAACTAGCGCTAAAATATTGCGATATTGTCAATACAGTATATCGTAAAGTATCACTATGTAACTCGATTTCTTTCACCCCAATCCCTCAAATTAACGGTAAATAACTGAATAGTTTGCCCCACATTTAGCTAAGATGATTAGCTAGCCAGCTAAAATGTTTTATTTAGTTAGCAGTCGCATCTACAATAGTTTACTGTCAATAACATGTCTCCAAAAATGACGTGGTGTCTCCAATTGTGTTGACATTTTACAATTGCGATGCGCATCCATGAGTATCCACTTTCTGTAGCTCAGCTGGTAGGGCACTGCGCTTGGTAGTGGGTTCGATCCCCAGGACCACCCATACACAAAAATGTATGCACGCATGACTGTAAGTCGCTTTGGATAAAAGCGTCTGCTAAATGGCATATTATTTTATTTATTATTATTATTATCTGAAGAGAGCCCCGAAACATTGTGTGCAGACATTTTATGCAATAAATGAAGTAGGTTGAATCTAGTAGTTCTGATCTTCTGATTGGTCCTGATGAGTTGGGCGAGGTCCCCTCCAGGCTACTGTCACTGTTGCATTGGCTCTGAGTCGGGTTCTCTGTCTTCAAATGTTCAGCCTAAGAGAGGGGATTTTTGTGTGTGTGTGTGTGTGTGTGTGTTTAACAGTGATGATGTGTGTGTGTGTGTGTGTGTGTGTGTGTGTGTGTGTGTGTGTGTGTGTGTGTGTGTGTGTGTGTGTGTGTGTTTAACAGTGATGATGTGTGTGTGTGTGTGTTTGTGTGTGTGTGTGTGTGTGTCCTCAGAGCAAGAACTCGTGAGTTGGAAGAACTGAGAGGCCTATGGCGTGGGTGTTGTCCTTGGCCACCTGCTGACAAGGCTGACAAGATAGGACCCTTTTGTCCATTGTTATTGGATAGGAACAGAACTTATAACCAGCTCCTGACCTAAATAGATCTTAGCACAACATTTTACTCAACATATCATATTCCATATTCACTATAACAAATATATTTACTACGACATTAGCAAGAACCGCCACATCCTCAGCCGGCTAATCCAGTGTGTGAAGTTTTGCGGAGTGTTTGAGTTAGCTTTGCGAGGCAAAGATGAAACTGAGGGCTCCACCAACCCTGGTAAGCCAACACTTTTGAGATCAGTCAATAAATGCTTCTGGTATTGACTTATATGCTGCCCCTGTCTTCATGTTGTTGCTGGACATATCTTTTTTAAAATGTGTGTAGGTCACCTAAATCATCAGAAAAATTGCCCCCCCTGAGAATTTTTTCAGGAGCCGCCACTGCTCCTGATACCTGGCATCTTTTAGCTTTCACCAGCGCATCAATATCAGGCGTCACATCCTGAGTGGCAGCCAACTTCAGGATGTGATTCAAGTGCTTGTGCGTGAGCCTTGAGTGCAGCTTTGTTTTATTTATGCTCATTACAGAGAACTTGCTCACAAAGATATGTGGTTCCAAACATGCACAACAGTTTTGCAGCGAGGGCTGTCAAGTTGGGGTAACCTGGCAAGAGATTGTGATTAAATGTGTCCAAGCCAGCTGCGGCAAATTTGCCCTTCAAATCCGAGTCACACTGCAAGTCTATTATTTCAAGTTGGATGCTGACGGGCAGATCGGAGGGATTCACGGTGAATGGCGAGCAAAAAACGTTGAAGTCTTTCTGAGTTCACCAAAAATCTGAAAGCGTTGCTCAAACTCCCGTAACAGTCCCGTTATTTTATCTTTGAACCGCTTCATGTCTGCCACATGTTGGGTCGCGCACACATTTTTCAGACAGAAACGCCTCAGCACCTCGGCTTAACCATCTTACCTCAGTGTGGTATGGCAGGCCATAGATGTGGTCTTTCTCTCTGAGAAGGCTGTCAAACTGACGGTGATTCAGGCTTCTGGATCGGATGAAATTAACAGTTTGGATGACCACCTTCAAGACGTTATCCATCTTTAATGACTTGCAACACAAAGCCTCCTGGTGCAAAATACAGTGAAAAGTCAAAAAGTCATTGAGGGCGCACCATCTGTAGCCAGGCTGACAGCGCGGGACCAGTCCACTCCGACCCTGTCCAGCGCGCCAACGAGTGCGGTAAAAATATCAGCTGCTGTCGTTGTATCTGTCATCCGCACCAACTCCACGAACTCCTCGGTGACGGTCAATGTGTCATCATCTCCGCGGATGAAAATGGCCAGTTGTGCAACATCTGTAATGTCCGTGCTTTCATCAATTGCAACCGAAAAGCAATAAATGACTTTACCTTTTGCTTCAACTGGCTGTCCAAATCCACTGAAAGATCGGAAATCCTGTCTGCAACTGTGTTTCTTGTCAGGCTGATATTTACAAAAGCCTGACGCTTTTCAGGGCACACAATCTCAGCTGCCTTCATCATGCATGTTTTTACAAATTCACCCTCACTAAATGGTTTTGAAGCCACTGCGATTTCATTATCAATGAGGTAGCTAGCTATCACTGCAGCGTCACTGATGTCTCGGCTGTGAGTAAACACAGACTTGACCTACTTACTCTGCCCTTGTATAAACAGTTTGCTTGCTTAACACAATTGCTATTGCGCCATCCAGTGGACACAATTGGAACAGCAGTTTATTTTATTGAAAAATTGCAGCGCTGGAGATGCTGGAGGAAACAGGTACAAAAGTATCTATATCCACAGTAAAACGAGTCCTATATCGACATAACCTTAAAGGCCGCGCAGCAAGGAAGAAGCCACTGCTCCAAAACCGCCATAAAAAACCCAGACAATGGTTTGCAACTGCACATGGGGACAAAGATTGTACTTTTTGAGAAATGTCCTCTGGTCTGATGAAACAAAAATAGAACTGTTTGGCCATAATGACCATCGTTATGTTTGGAGGAAAAAGGGGGACCTTGCAAGCCGAAGAACACCATCCCAACCGTGAAGCACGGAGGTGGCAGCATCATGCTGTGGGGGTGCTTTGCTGCAGGAGGGACTGGTGCACTTCACAAAATAGATGGCATCATGAGGAAGGAAAATTATGTGGATATATTGAAGCAACATCTCAAGACATCAGTCAGGAAGTTAAAGTTTGGTCATAAATGAGTCTTCCAAATGGGCAATGACCCCAAGCCTACTTACAAAGTTGTGGCAAAATGGCTTAAGGACAACAAAGTCAAGGTATTGGAGTGGCCATCACAAAGCCCTGACATCAATCCTATAGAAAATGTGTGGGCAGAACTGAAAAAGCGTGTGCGAGCAAGGAGGCTTACAAACCTGACTCAGTTACACCAGCTCTGTCAGGAGGAATGGGCCAAAATTCACCCAACTTATTGTGGGAAGCATGTGGAAGGCTACCCGAAATGTTTGACCCAAATTAAACAATTTAAAGGCAATGCTACCAAATACTAATTGAGTGTATGTAAACTTCTGACCCACTGGGAATGTGATGAAAGAAATAAAAGCTGAAATAAATAATTCTCTCTACAATTATTCTGACATTCTTAAAATAAAGTGGTGATCCTAACTGACCTAAAACAGGGAATTTTTACTAGGATTAAATGTCAGGAATTGTGAAAAACTTAGTTTAAATGTATTTGGCTAAGGTGTATGTAAACTTCCGACTTCAACTGTATTAGGACAGCAGTTAGGGATGGGGAGGTACTTGAATATTCAAACCGAGCTTAGGCTAGAATTGGATCAACTGTTGTAAGTATTTCGATTCTTAAGACATTCTTGCACACAAGGATATACCATGATATATATATACACAGTTCCAGTCAAAAGTTTGGACACACCTACTCATTCCAGGGTTTTTCTTTATTTTTACTATTTTCTACATTGTAGAATAATAGTGAAGACATCAAAACTATGAAATAACACATATGGAATCATGTAGTAACCAAAAAAGTGTTATAAAATATATTTTGATTTGTTTATTTGAGATTCTTCAAAGAAACCACCCTTTGCCTTGACAGCTTTGCACACTCTTGGCATTCTCTCAATCAGCTTCATGGGGTAGTCATCTGGAATGCATTTCAATTAACAGCTGTGCCTTCTTAAAAGTTAATTTGTGGAATTTCTTCCCTTCTTAATGTGTTTGAGCCAATCAGTTGTGTTGTGACAAGGTAGGGGTGGTATACAGAAGATAGCCCTATTTGATAAAAGACCAAGTCCATATTATGGCAAGAACAGCTCAAATAATCAAAGAGAAATGACAGTCCATTATTACTTTAAGACATGAAGGTCAGTCAATACGGAAAACTTCAACAACTTTGAAAGTTTATTCAAGTGCAGTCGCAAAAACCATCAAGTGCTATGATGAAACTGGCTCTCATGAGGACTGCCACAGGAATTGAAGACCCAGAGTTACCTCTGCTGCAGAGGATAAGTTAAATAGAGTTACCAGCCTCAGAAATTGCAGACCAAATAAATGCAGACACATCTCAACATCAACTGTTCAGAGGAGACTGTGTGAATCAGGCCTTCGTGGTCGATTTGCTGCAAAGAAACCACTACTAAAGGACACCAATAATTAGAAGAGACTTGCTTGGGCAAAGAAACACGAGCAGTGGACATTAGACCGATGGAAATTTGTCCTTTGGTCTGGAGTCCAAATTGGAGATGTATGGTTCCAACTGCCGTGTCTTTATGAGACGTGGTGTGGGTGAACGGATGATCTCCGCATGTGTATTTCCCACCGTAAAGCATGTAGGAGGAGGTGTTATGGTGTGGGGGTGCTTTGCTGGTGACACTGTCTGTGATTTATTTAGAATTCAAGGCACACTTAACCAGCATGGCTACCGCAACATTCTGCAGCGATACACCATCCCATCTGGTTTGGGCTTAGTGGAACTATAATTTGTTTTTCAACAGGACAATGAACCAACACACCTCCAGCCTGTGGAAGGACTATTTTACCACGAATGAGAGTGCTGCATCAGATGACCTTGCCTCCACAATCCCCGACCTCAACCCAATTGAGATGGTTTGGGATGAGTCGGACCACAGAGTGAAGGAAAAGCAGCCAACAGGTGCTCAGCATATGTGGGAACTCCTTCAAGACTGTTGGAAAAGCATTCTAGGTGAAGCCAGTAGTGTGCAAAGCTGTCATCAAGGCAACTGATTTTTTTATTTTTTTATTTCACCTTTATTTAACCAGGTAAGCCAGTTGAGAACAAGTTCTCATTTACAACTGCCACCTGGCCAAGATAAAGCAAAGCAGTGCAATAAAAATAACAACACAGAGTTACATATGGGGTAAAACAAAACATAAAGTCAAAAATACTACAGAAAATATATACAGTGTGTGCAAATGTAGAAAGTTATGGAGGTAAGGCAATAAATAGGCCATAGTGCAAAATAATTACAATTAGTATTAACACTGGAATGATAGATGTACAAGAGATAATGTGCAAATAGAGATACTGGGGTGTAAATTAGCAAAAATAAATAACAATATGGGGATGAGGTAGTTGGGTGGGCTAATTTCAGATGGGCTGTGTACAGGTGCAGTGATCAGTAAGGTGGTCTGACAACTGATGCTTGAAGTTAGATAAGTGTCTCCAGCTTCAGAGATTAGGATAAGCTAAGATAAGGAGGGGATTTGCCTAGAAGTGATTTATAGATGGCCTGGAGCCAGTGGGTTTGGCAACGAATATGTAGTGTGGACCAGCCAACAAGAGCATACAGGTCGCAGTGGTGGGTAGTATATGGGACTTTGGGCAGGTGAAGAGCATGCATTTCATTTTACTTGTGTTTAAGAACAGTTGGAGGCTACGGAAGTTGTGTTGTATGGCATTGAAGCTCGTTTGGAGGTTTGTTAACACAGTGTCCAATGAAGGGCCAGATGTATACAAAATGGTGTCGTCTGCCTAGAGGTGGATCTGAGAATCACCAGCAGCAAGAGCGGTGTTTGAAGAATCTCAAATATAAAATATATTTGTATGTGTTTAATACTTTTTTGGTTACTACATGATTCCATATGTGTTATTTCATAGTTTTGATGTCTTCACTATTATTCTACAATGTAAAAAAAAACCTTGAATGATTAGGTGTGTCCAAACCTTTAACTGGTACGGTATATCTTTTTTTATAACTTTGGAGTGTAGTTTTAGACGTTTTTATTTGAGCTACTGCTGGTTCTTATGTTGCGTTTTACACGAAAAGGCTATTTAGCCTACTTCTATAACGCATTTTAAGCTAGTCCTTCAGTCAGTCCTGACATAGAAGTAGGCCTGTATGCTCCCCACTTCAAATAGCGATTATAGGCGAGCACCTATTTGTCCCTAGCAGTGGCGGCTCCTGAAAAAATTCTCAGGGGGGGCAATTTTTCTGATGATTTAGGTGACCTACACACATTTTAAAAAAGATATGTCCAGCAACAACATGAAGACAGGGGCAGCATATAAGTCAATACCAGAAGCATTTATTGACTGATCTCAAAAGTGTTGGCTTACCAGGGTTGGTGGAGCCCTCAGTTTCATCTTTGCCTCACAAAGCTAACTCAAACACTCCGCAAAACTTCACACACTGGATTAGCCGGCTGAGGATGTGGCGGTTCTTGCTAATGTCGTAGTAAATATATTTGTTATAGTGAATATGGAATATGATATGTTGAGTAAAATGTTGTGCTAAGATCTATTTAGGTCAGGAGCTGGTTATAAGTTCTGTTCCTATCCAATAACAATGGACAAAAGGGTCCTATCTTGTCAGCCTTGTCAGCAGGTGGCCAAGGACAACACCCACGCCATAGGCCTCTCAGTTCTTCCAACTCACAAGTTCTTGCTCTGAGGACACACACACACACACACACAAACACACACACACACACATCATCACTGTTAAACACACACACACACACACACACACACACACACACATCATCACTGTTAAACACACACACACACACACACACACACAAAAATCCCCTCTCTTAGGCTGAACATTTGAAGACAGAGAACCCGACTCAGAGCCAATGCAACAGTGACAGTAGCCTGGAGGGGACCTCGCCCAACTCATCAGGACCAATCAGAAGATCAGAACTACTAGATTCAACCTACTTCATTTATTGCATAAAATGTCTGCACACAATGTTTCGGGGCTCTCTTCAGTAATAATAATAATAATAATAATAATAATAATAATAATATGCCATTTAGCAGACGCTTTTATCCAAAGCGACTTACAGTCATGCGTGCATACATTTTTGTGTATGGGTGGTCCCGGGGATCGAACCCACTACCTTGGCGTTACAAGCGCAGTGCTCTACCAGCTGAGCTACAGAAAGTGGATACTCATGGATGCGCATCGCAATTGTAAAATGTCAACACAATTGGAGACACCACGTCATTTTTGGAGACATGTTATTGACAGTAAACTATTGTAGATGCGACTGCTAACTAAATAAAACATTTTAGCTGGCTAGCTAATCATCTTAGCTAAATGTGGGGCAAACAATTCAGTTATTTACCGTTAATTTGAGGGATTGGGGTGAAAGAAATCGAGTTACATAGTGATACTTTACGATATACTGTATTGACAATATCGCAATATTTTAGCGCTAGTTGGCTGTACCTGCACCAAAACACCATTATTGTTCCTTCATAGCTTGTTCTCAATCTTTTCACATTGGGAGCCAATTTGTTTTCAGCACTTTTATTTCCATGACTGATCAAAACTCGTTCTCATGGCTTTCTGATCCCTCTGCAACAGACATATGGTGCGCAATAAAATCACAGTATCGAATCGCAATACGTATAGAATCATGATTCCCAGCCCAAGTTCATTTGCCACAACAAATCTCTTCGCTAGCAAACGCGATGTCTTCTCCAAAACGGCAATGTGTCTCCAGCAATGTTTACTTTTTTGACGTTCTATGGCATCTCCACTTTCCAAGCATATATGACCACATGTAATATTTTGGTAAGTGATGCAAATAGTGAACTATGTAGGGCCAGGATGTAAAATATATGTAGCTGCAGCAATTTCTCTTATCTGATATGGTAAGTAATGGGGCTTAAATGTATAGCTCCCTAAGAGTTTGACGAACGGGTCCGTGCACGCGATTCCAGATATCTTTACCTCTGAATAAACTGCCTTTATTATACCATATCCACCCTGTCCAAAGTCTCTACTTGGTCTCAGTTCTCCAGTAAACTTGTGATTATCAACACTAACCTCATCGTTGTGGCGGCTGACAGCTAACCTGTATCCCTCATCCAGTTGAGTGGCAATGTCTTTTTTCGTTCGTACCAATTTTTGGAAAATCCTCGGGTGTAGGACTTTCCGCCTTTAGTAGAAACCTGTTGAATTATTAAATTTGGTCTGGGAGGTCCTAATTGTTTCGTTGCCAATTTATCTTCATTTGTTCGCCGACAAAAAGGAACTTCTTTCAAAGACACAATCCGCTCTTTTCTTAGTTACGTTCATGGTTACGTTACGTATGACGAAAGCGCGTAAGTGCAAGCCCTCAGACACCCATAGAGATTGTATTGAAAGCTCTGAAATTTGAAAAAATAGATTTTACATGGGAGTCTATGACAGACTTCTGGGCGATTTTCAACCTGACTGAAATCGCCCCAAAAGAGGGGGGGGCCATTTGAAGCACGACTTTAGCCTGATTCGACATTTAGTGGCAGTGTGGCACTGTGGCAGATCAGACGTATAGATTACAACACTGATAACTACTGTTGCCGTGATATAATTGATTAGAAAAAAATCCCTTCCTTTTCCCGTTTGGCAGTGCGTCGCCCATATCGCCCTATTGAACAGGCCGCCCCTG